>NW_017307123.1:250444-250844 GCF_000935625.1 Nanorana parkeri
GCCGGTGAAGTAGCGAGGGGGGTGGGGGGGCCGTCACCGCAGCTCCAGGTCAGCCCGCTCGCATCAGACCCAGCTCTCTAATCGGCCGCCGCACGCTCCTGAAGGGGGTCCTCTGGAGGCCCCCCCGGATCAGGCAGATGCGGCCACCTAAACAGGCACTGTAGAGGTCCGCCCGAGGGGGCCTCCAGAGGACCCACTTCAGGAGTGAGCAGCGGCTGATTAGAGAGCCGGGTCTGATGCGGGAGGGCTGACCGGGAGCTGCGGTGATGGCTCCCCCACCCCCCTCGCTATGCCACCGGCCGGGAGTGTCGGATGAACAGACACTCCCGGAGCAGAGACTGGGGGCCCGCAGGCCGTGGGATATGGATCCGGTGCTATCCGGCGGCCAGGAACTGTGCTG
>NW_017307123.1:250883-285885 GCF_000935625.1 Nanorana parkeri
CGGTGACAGCCGCACGATCAGTTCGCCCCTGTGCCCGGAGCAGGCGCCCCCCTCGCTATGCCGCTAGCCGGGAGTGTCGGATGTGCAGAAAGGCGGCAGAGGGATGGAGCAGCTGCGGCCACAACAGACCCCTACAACCAGAGTCCAGTGAGCCCCACTGACCACCAGGCTAAGGTAAGGTGACATTTTTAAAATACAATTTTAAATGTCTTATTATTTTATGTTCCAGGGACATTTTTAAATGTCCCGGGAACATAAAATAAACCATTATTTTTTAGAGATCTGTCACCTAACTCCCACAGTGTATGTTGCTTTTTATCCCATGTTTTTGTGTGCAGTAGAAAGTAATTTACAGACACGTCCTGCAAAAGAAGCTTGACAGCTTTATCTCACTATCGCTGCACTTTCCAGACACAAGTGAGGGCACAGGAATGCAGAGGGAGGGGGTGCTCTTTCACAGGAATCAGCACAGGCACTAGAACTATTTTGTGTTGAGAAAGTGCATAGACAGTGAGATAAAGTTGTCAATCAACTGTCTGTCTCCCTTGAAAAACGTGGTTGGGAATGATCAAGCAAAATATTCTCTTTCATGTCTGTGACCAACAGACAATTATTAATTGAAAATGAAACAGATATGTTATGTGTATTTACCGTAGCTATTGGACAAGATGAATATTGCAGTGGGTTCCAAAATCATGTACAAAGCCAAATTGTTGATGAGACATCAGCCCATCCAAAGCCATTTAATGCATCAACAGATCTCCTAGAGAGAAACAGAAAGTGATGCCTACAAGAGTTGAATATGTAAAATATATTATGAATATATGGTTTGGTTAGACCTTTAGATGGTGTACTAAATTAATGTTCAACATAGGATTCAGCTTGACATGGAAGCTATAAAAAGAAAATTAAATTATGCTAGCCCAATTACTGTATATTAAGGTATTGTTATTAGTTCCCTTTTTACTCATGCATTGTGAAAGTATGTACACAATTTTTGTTCAGTATGGCAGACATTCCATGCATGCAGACCCCTGTAGCAATGCCTGCTACACTTCCATCTTTTCCCAGTACATTTCTACTTTGGTGGTTTGGTGGCCACCTTGATTGACTGAGCCTGGATGATGTAACTCCACGAATGTGCAAAGAAGCTATTTCATCCCAGCAAAGAGTTGTGCCAAGACTTTACATTGAGCTGTGCTTGTGCAGCTGAGTGTTCACATACAGAAAAAAAATGCTGACAGGCAAAAGAGACACACACAGTATCTTCTGTCATAAACAGCCTACCTATCAGCATTTTAAATATAGCAATTTAGTTCCACTAAAAGGAAAAGAGTATCAAGAATAGAACCCTTGGTTGTACAAAGGTAAAGTGACATTAATTTCAGGTCAGTTAAATCTCATGTTTAGTTTATTCATTTGTTTTGAGATTGTAGTCAATTATGAGAGTAAGCCCAAAGTTGTTGATACTTTACAACACAGACAGGAACCATGGAGAACAAAAATAGACAACCTCCAGAAGGAAGGACAGTGTCAGCACAAATTCAGAGATGATTTGAGGATTTACAGCAGTCAATTGCAATACACAAATAGGCTAAATTTGTGTTAATAGTTTAAAGATTGGTTAACGCTTTAAAGATTTAACTCCTGAGTTTAGTGTCACTTAAGTACTATATATTATGTTATGTAAGGAAATAGTAAAGTAAAGTAGAAGAGGGGAAATTTGGTTTACGTAGTAGTAGCTAGTCAAGTGGGTGACTAAGAGACCACCTTTGTTCTTTTGGTTAAATAGAAGTTTCTTTGAGATATGTGGTGTGATTTTATATGACTATCTAAAAGTATCATTGCAGCAGGTGTAGTATGTGGGCAGGGACATATAAAGATAAAAGTCTGAATGAGTAAAGACTTTTTGGGAAAGAGACCATTTTTGTTGCTGTAATCCGGCCAAGCAATATCTTATATTTCATGATTCTAGGCTTAGTTTAGTTTCATAACTGGAAGTCAAATGGATCCCAAAGTTGTCTATTCTTTTAGTCTCCCACTGAAAGAAAAAAGAGGATGGCAATGTTGAGGACCTTGTCAGGAGGTAGGTTTTGATTTATTGTGATTAACCTGCAAGAAATGGTTTTATAGTGGATGGAAAGCTGCTAGAGACAGAGCTTTCCCTTGTGTGTTTGTACTGAACCGGAAAGATGAGCAAAGATTCCAGAATTATGAAGATTAGATTTCAGAAATACTGCCACAGAACACTGGGCTAATTTAGGAGATTGAAATTCTTCACACATTAAATTGCGTAAATGTAAATACTTCAATTATCTTTATTATTTGCTTTTCAAATGGTTGGATAATTGAAGTGAATATTCACACAAAAAAATGTGTTAAGATTCTAAAAAACTTTAGTAAATTAGCCATTTGTCTATTGACAAAACTAACTAACTAACTAACTAACAAAAAAGCTTATTTATATTTTTAATAAAAATTGTTTATTTGTTTATTTGTTTAGACACAGGGGGTTCTACAGATACACAGGGGTTTCCAGATCCAAATAAGATTCCAATAAGTGCCTCCTGCAGACTTCCATATTATTTTAGCAGAAAAGGATGAAGGGATAAGACTCACCCTCACTGCACTCCCCTTTTCTGGTCAGCCTAACTGCATGCCTAGATAAGGGTCTGGTTTGAATTGTAAGTGGAATATCAAGCCATTTTTTGTAAACAAAATGTAATGTCCCTTAAAGAAAATATTATGCTGTGGGGTCCGTCCAAAAGTTAATATAAGACACTTATTTGGGCAGACATCCAGGAAAGGAAAGCAGCATGTGTGTGTACCCCCCGAATCATATCAGCATACCACATGCCTTCACCATTGGGAGGATACCTTGAAAAAGGGTGGGAAAGCTTCATCCCCTTGCAAGGCGCCTGGTTTCCTTTCTATGTGGATAGGGACATGGGCCTCATCCCCACATCTTGTCACAGAAAGGACTGTGGGAGTCTGTGGAGTGGACTTTTTGGAATATGGAAGCCTTCTTTAAAATAAGAGGGTCCCCAGGTGAATAAGCAAAAGAGTGCCCCTTATTACTTAAAAATGTAAATAATAAATAAAACACCTACACCATAAAAAATTATTTCTTAAAAAATAAACAATGACCCACAATGTAAATTAAATATAAATCACAATGAGTTGCACTCAGCAATGTTGACCAATGTACCTGCTGATCTTCACACATTTTCTACTACAGCCACCAAAGAGAGGTCCCCAGTTTTGCTGAAAGCTAAACAACAGCACCCATTAACCCTTATGACATAATTGACCAAATATGATCATTACCATATTGGTTCAGTGACATCACCCAGGGACCCCACTGGTTCGCCTACATTTTCAAACAGTAGCTCATTTGAATCTGTAATTTATAGGTGATAGTAAAAATGCCAGGAGGTTCAGCCTGAACTGTGAACAGGCTGGGTTCAGCTCAAACTCACCTTCAACCCAAACCCAAAGTAGCTTACAGTATATGGAAAGTTCCTATAAAGATAAGTACATTTTCCAGAGACTCATGGTTTTCATTCATCTGTTGTCTAAGTCTCTTTTCAACCTTTATTTTTAATGTGTTCAAGTTGCCTACATTCTGATCTTTTTAATTACTTTTTGTGTTTTACTTTGTACAATTTTAGTTTACATCTGTATTTATACTAAAGTCTATTTGTAATTGAATTTGCTACTTATTTACAGTATTAATGAAAAATGTAATATAGCATAAATACATAATTTCCAACAATATTGCAGCAGTTTAATTGCCCAAAGGAAAGATGGTTAATTAGACCTATTTATACATTCTGCTAAAGCAGATGGATCATCCTTAAGCTATTAATTGTAGTGCCAAAGAAAGGAAAAATATTCTTTGAAGCAGCACAAAAAAATTCTAACAAACTTCATTGTGACTATCAAAGCATTTGTTACATCCCAGGTTCCTCTATGCTTGTGCCAGTCAATATCCATCAGCTTGAATGTAAGTGAACAGTCTTTTGATCCTTGGTAAAACAGTAGTTGGCATTCCTTAAGAGTAAATTGATAGCATAACCTGTCCTAAACTCTGGGTGATCTTAATTATTATATTTTCTTTTGTGTTGTAAACTATATAATTGTGTGAAATTATTTTTGTTAAGAATAAAAAAAGTTATATTTATGTGAATTCCCTGCATATCTCAAATATAGGAGAGGGCCATTAGTGATGAGTGAACCAAGCGAAGTTTGGTTTACCAGATGTTCCGTGAACACTTGAAAAAAATCGACAATCCCCAACCATAGAACCCAAACATCAATGAAGTCCATGGAAACTCAATCTTATTTTTTATGGGTTTTTTTCAGTGCCAATTTGTAAGTTTATATAAATTTACTCCATACAAAAAGGAAACAAAAAAATGTAATGGGGTCTCCCCAAAATTTATACCAGACCCTTATCAAAGCATGCAACCTGGAACCTTGATGGGGACAAGGGCTTCATTTACACATCCCTGGCTCAATAGATGTTGGGGGTCTGCTGAGGGAATTATCAGAATCCTAAATCCCCCAAGAAAAAGGGAGCTTTCCTAAGTGAACAAGCAAGGGGTATGTTGTACCCCTTGTTACTCATTAACAAATAAAATGACAAAGTAAAAACAAACATGACAAAGTAATCTATTAAAAAAATAAACAATGTCCCACAATGTAAATCAATTATCTCATTCAACCTTGCAAATCCAACATCAATCAAGATCAATGATGCCCTGATGACACACTGGACATGGCAACCCATGCAAACAAAGCAGCTGGATATACTGAATGATGTCGATGACCAGATAAAGACATGACCATATATGGCATCATCTGGGATCCCTTCCAGCTTGTTTATAATCTAAAGACATGTTAATGTATAAAGACAGCAGGGTCAGCAGCTTCTTCACTTAGCAGACGTGCACACACAAGCAGGAACGTGAAGACATACCTGTACATCTTCCAAGAATGATGGAGCAGTGGATAAGCCTTAAATGTATAGTGGCCAGTCCACAGGTTGGTAAAATCTCTTACAACCTTTTAATATACCTTTTCCCTGGCACCGCTAATCATCTTTATTTAGGAGCAAGCCATTTTATACCATCATATAGCTTGTATCTGAAAAATCAGCACCGAGCGCTAGAAACCAAAATCCGACTTCCGGTTCCGGCGCCTGATATAGCGGCAGCAGAGGTTAGAGCTCCCGCACGGCCAGGGCCATACTTCGTATAAAACCCTACTACAGCTTACCGAAATCTCTTGGAGGACCTATTGACTGCTACCCTCCCCATCGCGGCATCATATGGAGAAATTTATATCCAGACGCCGTTGCACTCCCAGGGGTAAGCCCACACCAACACGCGGCAAAAGGCCGTTACCCTCCAAGATGGTCGCGGCGAGACCAAATCTCAGCGCTTCCTCTGATGAAGATATGCCGGCGTTGTCCGAGTACAGCCTGATAGCGGCGGAGGGAGCAAAATTGCTGAAGCCCACCATACAAGAGGTGGTACAGAAAGCGGTGTCTAAAGGCATACAAGCCTTGCGACACGATCTGATGAACCAAGCTCAGAAGCTATCTGAAGCAGAACACCGCATCGCACTCTTGGAAGAGGAGTTTACAGGGTCCTCCACACAGTTTACCTCGGCTCAACGCCAAATCCAATTCCTGGTGGACCGAGTGGAAGACCTAGAGAACCGCTCCCGGCGGAATAACCTGAGAGTCATAGGCCTCCCGGAGACATACCACCCCTCCATGTTGCCAACCATTTGTGCAAATAACATCCCGGATTTGTTGGGCCTACATGCTCCATGCAAGGTCGAACGGGCCCACAGGGTGGGTCCTAACAACCCGGACCGGAAAACACCTCGGCCAGTCATAGTTCGATACCTTGATTATAATGACCGGTCAGAGATCCTCCAAGCCTTCAGAGCCAAAAAAGACCTGCGTCTGGATGGCAACCGTCTCCTGATCTTTGCAGATTACTCGGCCGAGGTCAAAAAGAAGAGGAAGGTGTTTGCTGGAGCCTGCTCTCTCCTGTACCACCGCAAAGTGCGCTTTACACTCGCATACCCGGCCACCCTCTGCTTTCAATCCGGAGATGGCAGACAACGCACCTTTCAAGATCCAACCAAAGCCATCAAGTTCCTGGAACTGGAATTCGACGGTGCTTCGGGCGAAACAGTTTCCACGAGGCCCGCGAAACAAGTTTCCCCGGCGAGAAAATCTGTAACCCGCCTCCCGATGACCCCTTCTGACTCTCCCTGAATCTGGCTGCATCTGCTGACGATCCCCAGCGTCCACTTACCTTACCGCAACATGACCATGGGCCACCGCGACAGATGCTTCGGTCATCGTCCATCTTAGATCCTCAACTCCATCTGGATTCTATAACTTCTCTCGATGCCCGAACATCGTCCGGAGATGTCAGTGAGTACCCACAATATCACTGGCCCCTTATCTCATCCTACTTTACTTGACTGCTCACATACTGCCAATATCTCCTTTATTCCACGGCTAAATCCCACTTTTGCCTTATTTTCCTTCTTGCTTTACTGTTCCTAATGAGTCACCTGATAATCCCAGTGCACCCCACTCCACTCCAACGATTACGGTCCTAACACTACGCAATGCCAGGATCTGCATCCTCTCCCCTTCGCAATATATCGGCGTTCAGTTGTAGGATACCGCCCTCTACGGCCTTTACAACCGTTGTAAAAGGCCCTGGCCTAGTGGAGCGACCAGTTATGCTCTGCAACGCTCTCTAGGAAGAAAGCGAAGTCAAATACTGATTGTTCAGGATCACTGCTAGAGTTCCCGTTCTTGTTTTTTTATTTTTATTTTTGTTATTTTTGTTTTGTTATATGCTCTGCGTGCTCTATGTCCTCACAAATGAAGGTCACCTTGGTCATACATTGCATGATCTTTCCCTCCGTATCCTGGCAAGTACTCATCTTTTTTTTTCCAACATTGGTACTTCCTCCCACGGTCCCTATACTACATCATTTTACTATTCACTCCTATTGCAACCGTGTTTTGATATGGTCACTTATCTCTCCAATGTCTCCAAATATATACCATCTTTTCACTTTGTTGTCTAAAGTAAAGTATCATGTTTTACTGATGTTAAGTCACACTGTCTTTAACTACATGTGTATTTCTATATGTCTCAGGACATTAATGTGATCTCCTGGAATGTTATGAAATTCTTAATGTCATCAAATCAGCAGTGAATGCTAAATCCCCTGGCCCGGACGGTTATACATACAAGTTCTATAAACTGCTCCAGACACAAGTAACGCCCACATTACTAGAAGTCTTCAACGCAATATGGAGGGGGGGCACGTATTTGCGAACGGGACGGGAGTCATATATCAAAGTAATTCCGAAGAAAGACAGAGACCCTACTTCGCCAGACTCATACCGCCCGATATCCCTCATAAACGCAGACGCCAAAATATTATCCAAAATTGTTGCGGATCGATTAGCTAAGATTTTGCCGAGCCTCATATCCTCACCTCAGGTGGGTTTCGTCAAAGGTCGATCGGCGGTGGCCAATATACGTAAACTATTGGCAGTACTTGAATGTGCGAAACAACATCCCAAATCTCCTCTGGCCTTGATCTCCATCGATGCCGAAAAGGCCTTTGACAACATCCAACCATCTTGGCTTCTCAGGGTCCTGGAATCTATGGAGTTCTCTGGCCCCTTCCGTTCATTTGTAACTGCACTATATGCTTCCCCCTGTGCTCGGATACTCACCCCAGGCTACATATCCCCTAGCTTTCCGTTGCGGAAAGGTACCAGGCAAGGCTGCCCCTTATCACCCCTATTGTTTAATATCTCTGTAGAACCCTTGTCATTACACTTCCAAAATAATCCCCATATCTCAGGTACAGTGGCACATTACATCATGGGGGTGACCGGTTGCACATTGCTCCCGGAGACCCTTCTGTTTTTGTTTAACTACTGGGACTTCTCAGTGAACAACCCCACCAATCTCAGACGCTCCGTTAAGCAGTGGATAAGCATTTCTTTACTGGTAGCTCGGAGATGTATCTTGCGAGAATGGCTGTCACCTCTCCCTCCAACAATTAAGAGACTACGGGAAGATCTATTGAACCTTTTCCATCTAGACAGGTTAGATGCTACCCTTAACCTGCAGAATGAGAAAGGGGTAACCATATTTTATGACAGATGGACGCCTTTCATGAATGCAACCTTTTCCCCCTCTGAAAGGGAACATCTGCTCTCCCCCTTTGAGTTCTCCACTTGTCGATTGCTTGACAGAATTGGAACAGTCACTTAGATAACTATCAGGGGAAATCCTTATCTTTTAGTTCTTACGCATGATAATGGAACTCCATGGCCGAGGGGACTACCTCAGGGATTTGCTGGAGTTGTCACTTACATGTTTGTACCAAGGTGATCTAATTAGTCTAATTAGTCTAATGATACGGACTAGGACGGAGGAAGGAAAAGCTGTGATTTGTAACACAATCTTTGCATATGACGTAGAGCATGTTCTTCGTTGAATTGTTGTTTTTGTTTTTATTTATGTTCTGGTTTTCTCTATAGCATTTGCGTGGGCAGCCGCTCATATCACTGTATCTCCTCAGGGTTTCCTATGACAACCCTCACCTCCTGGTCTCACCAGGACCCGTTCAATACTCTTTTGTATGGCTTCTTCATACCTCTGTACCAGTTAGTAATCAATGTACAGCCCATACTTATAGATGTCTGATATTGTGACAAATTCATGTTTGTAATATTTTGTAACAATTTAACTTTTGTAAGATTTCATTGCAAAATCAATAAAATGTTTTTCAAAAAAAAAAAGAAACCAAAATCCTTCCCTCTTACTTCACAAATTTATCTAGGAATATAACTTTTTGAGTTGACACCAACGTTTCACTATTGTGCATCCCTTCAACTTACAGACTATTCATTAAATTAATCCATAACGATCCTCCACCTTCCATGTATTCTCTCAATAGTCCGTACATGCACCAAGGCAGTTGTCATTTCCATTCCCTTCCAGTCTGCAGCCTAGTTTGAAAGGAAAGAGAGGACAGGAAGTGTGTGTACCCATTCTTGAAACATACCAGGCCACATGTCCTCAACATCAGAGGGGTACCTTGCCAGGGTGGTCAGTCAAACCCTCCTTGCAAAGTACATTGTTCCCATGTTGTTGAGGACAAGGGCCTCATCCCAACACCCTGTCCACCAAAAGGAATGTGGGGGCCTGTAAGTTGGCTTATTGGAGTCCGGAAGCCCTCCTTATATTGAGAAGGTCGCCAGATATCCAGACCCCCCTACAAGTACAGGGTACATAATATTCACACAAAAAAATATATATAAAAACACCCACATTGTTAAAAAAAGTCTTTATCTAAAAATAATTAAAAAAAACTAGCAATGTTCTTTAAGGTGAATGCAACATCAATCATGTTGTCCAGTGATGTAGATCCATGTAAAACACATTAAACACCACCAAATGGTGTAGACTTACCACCACAACAGTGCCGCCCCAGCACTCCTCCCATTAAAACAGACAGCTATCTGTCATTCCTGCAATGTAAATACAGTGCCTGGAAACCTGGGTGATGCCACTGACCAAATATGATCATCAAAGCATTTAGTCAATTATGTCACCTGGGATTCTCCATTGGCCCTGGATCTCTGCCAGTGAGGATCTGTCATTTAGAGGCACTAGTTATACTACTGCTCAATTAAAGATTTCTGGCAACATCAGCCAGAGATTCGGGTGGCCGAATATGGCCAGTTTGTTTGCCGAACTGCAAATGAGCTGGGTTCAGATCGAATGCATGTTCAGCTCACACCTGAAACTCATCCCTACTCAATATAAATGTATTTCTAGTACACTAATAAAAAAAACTTACAGGCTATGATAATACTTTTTTTCTTTTTTCAAAGTGAAATTTTGCTCTGCAAAGTGAATTTTCACTCAGCTTAGTGATATGAGGTGAAGTGCTGCTTACTTCATTCACCCAATCATGTGCAAGCAAAAATTCTGTTTTTTTTTATTTTTCTTGGACAACATGATTGTGTATTCTTTGCAAAGTAAATGTATTTCATATTCACAAATCTAAGTGAACAACCTCCACTGCTTTAGTAAATTAGGGCTATAGAGTTCCAATGCTAACTTGAGTAATTCCTCATATATTAATGTGACATTAAAGCTAGAATCCCCCCCCCCCATACTGCTTTAAGGACTCACCTTGTGTGATGCTTTTTGATCCAATCAGCTTCTTCCTTCCACTCATTTTCCAAAGTCCTTCCAGTGCTTGTGCTGGTCTTTGATCCAATTTAGTTTCCTCAGGTCCCACAAAGTCAGTTGTGTGTGCATGCTCCTGGCTGAATGGCTGCATCCATTCAGTGTCAGCAGTGCTATCCTCCTCTCCCCTCCGATGATCTGTACTGTGCAAGCACCAGCCTACACTTCCTCCTTCAGAGCGTTCGGGAGTTGGGACTTCTGGTGCGGGAGTAAGCAGCACTGATACAGGTTTGTTGGTGTTGTCCAACTTTTTTTTATGTTGGGGCATATATCTACTGTTTACTAGAATTAGATATATGCCAAAAAAAAGACTTTAATTCTACTTTAAATTACCCCCTAAATGCCTTTATATACAGACCTTGTGCACACATCCACATCCAATGTTAGTTACAGGTGCATCTACTGTGCTACCTACTTTGTAAATTTCAATTTGTAGTCATTTGACCTAATATATACTGATATTAATCAAGTATGTCTTGGCAAGCTGCAACAGAGCCATAACACTCTAAAGAAAGGTGGACAATTCTTTACAATTTCATACAAGTGGTTTTATGTGAAAAGTCTATGGCACATTCTTGCAGGTACATCTGAATATCCAAATAACAATGTGACTTTTTTTCCAGTGTTCTCTCACAATCAGAAAAAAATGTAATAATATATTCAAATCTTCACCAGGATCTTTTTATAAATCAACAGCTTTGTGTATAAAATAATCTAGAACACTATGTTATTAAACCACAAATATCAATTCCATTGAGGAAATACACAGTATATATGCCAAATCAATACAATTTATGCATATCTATTGCAGTATGAGGCAATTTCAAGTCATAAAATGTTTATTGTTTTTTTATTGCGTGCAATTTCCAGGCATCTCTCTTTAAGAGTTATCCACTGGACTAAATGTTATTGTTTATGGTTTATCTAAGGATAATCACATAAACAATTCCTTGTAAGATTATGACAAGGGCAACCAAGATATCGACAGATTTTACACTTTTCTGTGTCAGCTCTTTTCTGTTATGTAAGTATCTCAGATGAAGATTTAACTACTTGAGTACCAGCCTGTATCCCTCCTTCATTACCAGGCCATTTTTCAGTTTTTAGTGTTGTGATAGTTGATTGATAATTACTTAGTCATGTAAGACTGTACTCAAATGAAGACAGATAGAGATTTTTTTTGGTGGTATGTTTCATCCATTTTTTTAACTATATAAAAGAAAAAAATTTGAAAAAATAAGAAACAAAATGCCATTATTTACTATTATAAAGCATAATAGATAGTGTTTCTTCATAAATTTAGATCAAAATGTATTCTATAGGGATATTCATACTCACACATGTACAAGCAGAAGGGGATGTATATATATATTGTATAGCAGGTGGCATATTCATACAGGTACAGGCAGGAGGGGGTGGCTAAGACATCAGTAGGTAAAGTCATGATCTGGCACCTTATGAGTTCTACTGTTTAGAAAAAAATGCACTTATTAATTAGAGATAATCATACTAATTACCTTTACTGGTGCAGTGGCATGGCTCCGATCCTCTCTCTCTATGGCTGAGCAAGCTGCTTCAGTTATTAGCAGTTGTGAGAGAGAGAGGGAAGGGCTTTTTTCTGTTTACTAGTACACTGTTTTACTTATTATGGCACTCAAGCAAATTGTGTCCACCAGCCTGCTGTTTTTTTTTTTTTGCAATGGTGTGGTATTAAGGTGGTTATTTGTAGAGGAGTCTTATTTTTTATTATTTTCTTTGGTTCACATAAATATAATAAAAACTGGTAACTGTAATATGCAAATTCTACTCCTATTGTTGATCGTTGCCATTGTTGAACACTAGACTTAATTCACAAAACTAACAGCAGGTTAATGTTACTTTTTTATTTTTTGCCCTATGACAATTGAAAGTCACATTCACGTGTCTAAAAAATATAATTAGCCTTGTGCTAGAGCTTTGTGATTTGAGCCTATTTTGTCTAGTATTGGCATCCACAAACTGTTATGGATACTATATACCTCTGCAGCAGCAAAATATGGCAACAGAACATGCAGACATGTTTTGAAAGGATCATGCAGGATTATATGAAGGCCAGGCTGCCTCTAGGGTTTGACCCAATGCAGTTTGCCAATGATGAATTTAGGAGTACTGAGGATGAAGTTTCCTTGGCACTTCACACAGCCCTTTGTCACTTGGAGAAGCAGAATACTTATGTGATTGTAACGCTTCCAGTCTGGTTCAGTTTAGATCTCAACTACAGACAGTGGTTGCTTTAGAGTCGCCCCTTAAATAGGTATCAAAAGAATCTTATGTGTGGGTGCAATCATTGCAGCTATAAGTTAATGGCACTTCAGTGATAGCAGCAAAAGGACATATATGTAACATGTCGAAGTTACCTCACTTCCACCAGAAAAAATATACAGCTTGGCAAACAACCAGAGGTAGCAAGACGTTGCTTTAGCAAACAGCATGGCTGAAGGACAGAATTGCCAGTACAGTGTTATAGGCAGCTTGAAAGATACATAGAAGCAGCAGTCCATTGCTATAGGTAACAGCTTGGTATATATACAGATACAGCAGCATGTTGCAAGTAGAAATAGCTTGACAGGTAATCAGATGCAAAGGTGTGTAGTCTATACTTGCGGTTTTTAGTAGTCACTTGGTTGGCCACAGGTGAGTTAGTTGAATGTCACTGATTCCAGGGAGATGAACAACGTCTGTCAGTAGCTGTACAGGCTGTCGAGGGTTCAGAGCGGAGGTGAGGTGAGCCACTTGGGGAAGGGGTGGATGAGTCCGGTGACGTCGATGTCCGTGACATCACCGGATCTCCGACGGGACTCCCGGAAGCCGGCGGAGAGGTGAGTGTTTTCATTAGCAATCAAAAGCATTTTAATCGATCAAAAAGTTTAGCGATTAATCGAGGAATTAATCGTTAATTTCCGCAGCCCTAATATTTTTATATATATATACACTGAGTGGCCAGATTATTATGACCACCCCCTCAGTACTTCGTTGGGCCACGAGGTGACTCCACGAGATGACTTTGTAATATATATATAATCAGCACTAATACAGATACTGTTATCTGAACATCCCTAGTTCTAACTCTGTAATTACATTTGCAGATGGTACCACCATGGTAGGGTTAATATTTTAGGGTAATGAGGCATGCTATTGAAAGGAAATGGGGGCACTGCTTGCTGGGTGTAGGAATAATGGTCTGTAGTGAAATATTAAGAATACCAAATAAATTATTGTGGATTTAGGAATAACTAAGAAATTATGTCACAGCAAATTAAGGATAGATGGGGAAATGGTGGAGCAAGTAGAATGCATCATGTTCTTGGGACTACATTTAGCCACAGATTTAATTTGGGGAATAACTATTTCCTCTGTGATTACAAATAGCCATGAGAGTTTATTTTTTCTATGGATTCTATGGACTCTCAAAATAACTTGACAGTCAATTTTTATCACAGTTACATTGAAAGTATACTAATGTATTGTACTATTTGGTATTCAAGCTGTAGGGGGAGAATTGGAGGAGTTTGTATCTCGTAGTGAGGACAGTTGAATGGATTACGGGGCTTTTTGCTCCCTGATTTGAAGAATGTTTATTTAGATTATCTTTTTAGAGGGGTGTCCAAAATCAGAAATGATTGTACACACCCTGGGTATTCGTTGTTTCTCTTCCTTCTGGCAGATTATGTCAAATACTGGAATGCACAAATAGGTTGGGAAATAGTTTTTTACCATGTACTGGGGAAAGTCTAATTAATTATTAGGGTTTGGTTTAATGTTTTGAAGTGGGATGGGTTCCTTTTTATGTGGTAATATTTATTGAATATTTTTAATATTTGGTATTTGATATTATCTATTATGATATATAAAGTATGTTTTTTTTTACATAGAGGTGGGTTGTGGCTAAACTGTGCTTCACTGAGTCTTGAATGCAATCACAAATAAAGTATCTAATCTTATAAATGTTAACAAATTTTTCAAGAAGATACACATCTGACAGGTATCTTTTGGAAATCAACTCTTCCTTCCAATGAAAGTTACCTCCCCTGCACTCCCCTTCCTTTCCATTCTATCATAAAGTCTAAACCCCATGTACGCTTTGTGTCTGCTGGTTCCAGAGCTCAAACAGGGTTCATTATTTACTCCACTTTCTCTCATGTGGTAAAGCTCTGTCTTGGTGATTGGCTGCTCAGGTCAAAACCTTGCTCGGAGGAAGATCAATGCCGCCCTATACTTAGAAGGCCCAGAAATTACCCAAGGGCTTCATTGGAGCAATGGAGCTCCAGGAAAACAGAAAGAAGGTGGGTAAAAGCACTAAGAGGGCTGACTTTTAAAGAGAACTTATCATTTTCCCCATTCAGGGGATACATTCCTGCATAAATATTGAACCTTAAACATTTAAAAGCATAAAGGGAACGTTCACCTTGGTGCCATAGATTTCTGTTTTTTTCCCCAATCATAGCTGAAGCACTATATGTTACTCTGTTTGCATGTGTTCCTATAAATGGGAAGTTCTGGAAATCTGAATATCTAGAGCCTTTGAAAATAGCAGGACATGCATTCATAATTACCTTTACATTCCTCCCAAAAAGAAAGTTGCATGGCAGAGTCATGCAGCAAGCCAAACCAGAATCATATGTTGTTTTTGGAGTCTATCTGCATTAGCGTGTATCCCTGGTGCTGGCCATGCTTACTAGCTTGGAGGACATCTAAACTCTTTTTTTGTGGCTGGTGCTGTGCCTTCTTACCAGCCACCCTGTTCATTAAGATTGCTATTCTTGAGTGTGTTTGTTATGGTCCTGGGATCCCAGGAGGAATGGGATAGCCCAGGAACCACACAGGGGGAGGCCCTGTAAGAGGGGTTGGCACCAATGAGTCATTATCACTTTTACATCAGCTTACTTTTAAATAAAAGCTGGGAGCTTTCTCAACAAAACAGAAACAAGCTTGAGCTTGTATCAACAACTTGAAAGCCTTTACCTACCAGACATATCTAAAGGGGTCAACTGGTTATTGGAAATTTACATTCATTTAACATAGAGAATGATGAGGAGATTCACTCCTTTCACAGTTTGAAATGGCTGGGAAACAGGACAATGTTATTGTAATTGGAGACTACAATTATACTGACATTGATTGGAAAAATGAAAAACTGAAATGTCATGTATCAAATTGCATGTGACAATTTCATGTGTCAAATGGTAGAAGCCCCTTATAGGACATATGGTCTGTTAGATCTAATGAATTAAAACAACAAAAGCATGAGTAAAGATGGGGACTAGGGACAACTTGTGTAACTGTGATCACAGAGAAATTACATTTGTGATAAGCTGCTGGAAAGAGAGACATGTTGGAGTAACAAGAACTCTAAACTTCAAACAAGGTAACTGTGCTCCTTATTGTATGATACCAAGAGACACTGTGAGAACAAGTGGATATGGTTTAAGGACTTATTAAACAATGGCATTCACCAGTGTATTCCACTGGGTAACAAATAGAAAAGAACTATTGTTAGAAATCTATGTGGCTAAACTCTATACATGAGAAATAATTCACCTTTTAAAGAGATGGAAGGGTCACCATCGGCATTTCAGAGCTTTACAAAATTCAATAAGAGAAGTAAGAGTGCAATTAACGCAGCTAAAATAGACTACGAAGAACATATTTCTACAGTAATAAAAGAATAAAACCGAAAAAAAAATCTTCAAATATATCTATGGTAGGGACAAAAGGTAAGGACAAAATACATATACCCCATAAAAGATGCTTATTAGCCCCTTTGTGATGGCAAAGTGATGGCAGTTAAGTAAAAAAAATTAAATGAAAAAAAATTAAACCAACCCTTCTGCACCCACAATCTGATGATAAATAGTGTGATGTGCCATGATCAACACATCCGCACTGTGCTTGGAAACACACACCAGGAGCTGTGTGCTACAGTGCAGCTGCTGGTGTGAATGCAGCCTAAATGTCGGACGGCAGTATGGACATAAACTGAGTCACTGTTCTTTCCGAACCATGATTTGGACCTCAGCTTGATGAAAATTGTATTCACTGAACCTCCTTGAATTTTGAGTCACTATCCCTGCTCTTTGAGGAAGTCAGTAGCAATTTAGATAAAGGCTAGTGGAAGCAGTCTGAATTTTGATAAAGCATTGGATACAGTACTCCATAAATGCTTCATTTGTAAACACAGTTTTATTGGCATGGATAGAAAACTAGTTACAGGAATGGGTCCAAACAGTAGTTATGAATGGCTCATGGGTCTAAGCTTGTGAGCGGTGTGCCTCAGCACTTGGACCAATGCTTTTAACTTGTTTGTTACCGATATTGAGTTTGAAGCTAAGTTCTATTTCAGTGTTTGCTGATGATACCAAACTATGCAGGGTAATACACTTGTCATGGGACACAGCAATGTTCAAAGAAGACCTTGATAAAATAGGGATATGAGCAATTGCATGGCAGATGAGGTTCAGTACTAAAACATTTAAAGTTATGCATTTTGGTGATGAAAATATGCATACAAGCTACTAATCAGGATGAGCTCCTCTGGGGAAATTGTAATGTGAAAACATTTGGGGTCCTTGTAGACCACCGACTTAGCAATCACATACAATGCCAAGCTTCAGCTTACAAAACTAACTGACTACTCTTGTGCCAATAAAAGGGTATTTACTCAAGAAATAAATCTATATCTCTACCACTTTGATTATGGGGTTCAGTTTTGTTCACCAGTAAGGATGTTCTTGAACTAGCGAGTTCAGAGAAGGGCAACTAAATTAAAAAGGGGGCTGGAGGTCCTCAGTTATGAGGAAAAAATACAGTCATTCACCCTCTACAGAATATGATCATGAATACACAAATCTATCAATGGTCACTGTAGTATCAGTAATATACTGTTTACTCTAAGGTCCCTGAAGAAGAGACATTGCCACCACTTGAGATTTAATTAAAATGTCTTTAATCTCAAACTACACAAGGGATTCTTTAGTATTAGAGCAGTGAAATATGGAACTCCCTTCCAATGATAGTGGTATCAACTGAGAGTGTAGATACAGTCAAAAAGGTTTAGCTTTCTTCACCAGCAAACACAATATACAGGTGTTTGGAATTTTTTAGTCACTCATACACATACACACACACACACACACACACACACACACACACACACACACACACACACACACACACACACACACACACACACACACAGATTGAACTGGATAGACCTGTGTCACTTGTGTCTGTATTCATCCTTACCAACTATATATCTATGTAATCCCTTCTTACTCCCCCTAAAATTTTAAAAGTAAATAAAGAAAACCACACTTTGGAAAAAATGCTTTATAAAAAAAATATGTAAATTTAGTGTCAATCACCTCTTCCAGCAATGTAGATCCAGCATCAGTCATGATGTCCTACCACTACAACAACGCACGTCTGATGATCTTGCTCCACTGCCATGACAACCTGACACATGTTGATCTTGCATTACCGCACTACCATTGCAAAATCACAGGTCCCTGTCTTGCTTCTGTTTGTACACAAACAGGCCAGGGATCATGGGTGCTATCATTGACAAATATGGTCATGACCAGGGATTTGTTATTTGGCAGTGGTAGTTTTTAAATCATTTTTAAAAACATAATACAGGCTAAAAGGCTAAAACAAAAAGCAATATTTGGCTTTTTATAACCTTTAGTAGGATTTTGCAATATGTTCGGTTTGATGACTTCCTTATGGTTACACCAAACCTCCTGTTAACTGAAGCTTGCTTTGTTTACTCTTCCCTTGAAAAAAATCCTGGTTGGAATTGTAAGGGGGACACCATGATGTGGTTTTCCATTTTTTAAAAGGACAGTACACATTTACAAACATCATTGGGTTCGCCTTAAAATTCCAACCAGACCCTTACCCATGCATGAAGTCTATGTGGCCACAAAATGGAGGGCAGTGAGCATTTGCCCTCCCTTTCTCTAAAACACACATGTTTCAACATTGGGGGGTACATTTCAAGGGGTAAGCCATTACTCCCACCCTTGAAAGACACCTTGTCCTAACATTGAAAGAAAATCCCCTCGTTACTACACCTGGTGGCTCAAGAGGATGTTGGGGTTTGTCGTTAGGGGACATATAGTAATCTGGAAGCTCTTTAATAATAAGGTTGCCCCCATAGAGGTACATTACTACTCTTTAAAGTCAAATGCAAATGAACACACACACACTGGGTCTTTACTGGGTCTTTATTTGCCTAATGTGATAAAATGTAAATAATGTCTCTCTTACCCCATCTGCTCTTCCCCCCTACCCCTTTCACTTGCAATGTGTCTCCTTCACTGGAGCTGTCTCCGGGCAGTGCCTGAAGGGTGGCTTAACCCCCCCTTTTAAGATATACGATAGCCGTTGATTAAGTCACAGTTGTATGGTTTAATATTTACGTTTGATATATCTGTACTTATACACAACAATGTATGATTTCCATGTACGGCTGACTTTATTAAGCTGTACGTACAGCTTTTGGACTTTTGTATAAGCTATTTACGTTTGCAGAATTATCAAAATCAATAAAATTGTTTAAACAAAAATGTAAATAATGTCACCCAATATAAATCCATAGTTAATCATAGTTAATCATGTTGTCCGGTGATTTAGATCTAATTTTAATCATGACCACCCACCACCCGGATATGTTTCTCCTCCACTGCAATTAACCAATGCCTGACATTGTTGCCCCACCATACTACCTGGCTGCCCACATCACTACCCACATGAAGAATCATCCAGAAAAAGTACCTTTTTCTTCTTTTGCTTTCTATTTCTACATTCTTCCTCTTCCATTTCCTTATATGGTTTCCAAGTTTCTTCAAGTCTACTGCTTTTCACTTTTCCTTCAATATTTTATGAACAGCAACATCTAATAAGCAGTAACACTTAAAGAATGTATACAATATGAAATTACACAATTAGAGTCTAAAGATAAAGCTAGCTGTTTTATATGTCAATATTCTAAACATTATGCATTTATTTTTCCACAATTACATTGTTAAACAAACCCCAATTATCAGTGTTGTTGAATCTTTGCTTTCGAGCTTTGATATGCACACATGTATTATAAATTGCACTGGAAAAGAACCATTACAGGTTTTTTTTCTAATGCCTATACAGACTTTTATGGGGCTCAGTATTTTCTGCACTAAAACCTTAATAAAAAAATATATTTATCCAGAAAAGGTCTCTTCTTTGTATGCAGATGACATGCAGCAATGATTGGGTAGCTAAATGACAAATAAGATGCATGCATGAATGTCAGCTTATGCACCTGTGCTAAAAATTTGCATTGGATTGAGAGTGACTCTATAATTGAGAAAGCCCTGCAGCTCTCAAAATTAAAAACAGCTTGTAATATTAATATATAGCTTATAAAGCAAGCAAGATCTTGAATAGATTGAGCCATGGACTTAGCAGAGAGACAGCATTTTACCTTTACTCAAAGCATTTGTATGTTCCCATCTTTGACATGAATTTCAGTTTTAGGCACCAGTTTGAAAAAATATATCCTGGAACTGGAAAGGGTCATGAAGAGCTTCAGCCATAAAGAAATATTAAATTAACTGAGGAAAGATTTTAAAGGATGCTTTGATCACCTTCTAAAAATATATAAATGACAGTTGAAAATTGTTTACTTTAAAAAATGTAAATTGTCAGCTCCCTGCAAGAGGAAGAATACTCACCTCTCCAGTGACCTGCCACTCATAATCATCCTTATTTGCAGTCTCTATCATTTCTGGGAGTGTGAGTTGCCTGTGTCCCCTAAAGTGTGCCATGGCAACTGCATCCAACCACATCACCGTGGTGTCATGTAATAAGGATCAGAGGAAGGAACCACTTGTGCACTAGGGGGTACAGTCCAAGAGAGAGAGAGAGGTTAAAAAGGCTGAGATTTGAGCTGAGTACCAAGACGATGTAACTTCTGGGTGCCTGCTTAGAAGTTACATCATCAGTGGCTGCCTAATGGCCTAAAAAAACATTTGGATCCCAGAAAAAGAATGGGAGAAGAAGGTCATGGATAGAGCAATAAGCCAAAATGCTTTTGCCATGATGTAGAAATATACATTGCATACTTTATGGCAAAAGCAGTGGACCTACATTTCCACTTTAATTTTAGTTTAATGGTTTGGTTTAAAGTATGGTGTACTTTAGGAATACCATTAAGGTTAATGGTCAATAACTGATCATTACTTTTTTTTAATAATTAATTTTTTTCACATGTGCTAAAGTCAGTTTCAGAAAGAAAAACAAATACATTAACCTATTTTGAATACTGTGCTAATTCCTTTACTGTATTTTCACTTTTCCAGTGCTGATGTTTATTTATACTTTTATGGACAATACTGGTTTAAATTTTTTAGTATGTACAATCTTTCAAGAAAAAACACAAACTTTCATTTGCAGCCATTTATGAGTGTTATTATATCTTTGCTGCCTTCATAAACCAGAGATTTGCCTTTTACGTGATTTTTGAGACATTTGCAGAATTATTGCCCATGTCCTTAAGAGATTAATGGCAAGGTATGAGAATATTCAATTGCCATCTGGCTCATTATCAATAGGAGCTGCAAGTTTGCAATTTGCTATTGTTAGTTTATCAAGCGTAGAGCTTTCACCTTCTGGCATTTTTTCCGTGACTGAAACAATAGTAATGTAGATGAATTCAGAATGTCTGCTAATAATGTTAGAGCCTTTTCTTATAAAGAGCCTTTCATAAAAAAAGATGTATTTGTATTTATTTTTAATTTGATATATCATGTTTTTTTACTTTGCACTAAATATTATTATGTATAATAGTTTTAAGGTATTGTTCTTGGTTAGGTATTTCAAAATGCTTGTAGTTTGAGCAACCCGTTTGTTTATTATATCTCTTGGCAAATCTTGTAGTGAGACTTCTGTAACTTACACTTCACTTCCCCCAAGCACCACACACATTATTGTAATCTCACCTGTTGGATGTTTTATGTTTTTCGAGAATGCAGCAGCAGAAGAAAAAGGATTTAATGCAGGGGATAGCTGAGTTTGGAATGTTGGTGGAAAGAACTTGTTTCTGCACATCACAATCATAAAAAGCATGTGGGTAAAAGCCAACCAGAATCCACCATAATTAAGCTGTTAGTTTTTGGAAGACTAACCCTTAAACCTTTAAGGGCATTATGGGAAAACAACATTCCTTTCTAATACTTGCTACAGAGATGCCTTTAAGCTGTATGCTGTGTAACTGAACAGTATGATTCTCATGGACACAATCAGCAGTACCTTATTCTGGCATTACGTACAGTATTATGCATGTGCAACTCATTTTTTAAATATTCTTTTTTTTAAATGCCAGTCTGATTCATTTTAACTTGCAAAAGGCTGTTAGGTATTTTTGGCTGAGCATCTGATTTTTTATCTAGCCGTAATAGGCCTGAATTATTAGGTGGAAGTAGCAGACAGGAAAGTTTACTTTTAAATGAAAAAAAGCTAAGCCCCCAAAATCATAACAATTGTCAAACAGTGGTAAAACTGTTTCATAGTATATCTTGTAATCTTTGTTTGCAGTACCACACTGTATTGTGTGAAACGTTTAATCAAATTTCAAAACAAAGACCACAAACACATTTCAGAACCATAACCCCACATTCCAGAGATGAGGCATTTTTTATAATGAAAAAAATGCAATTTTGAAAAGACAATAGACATTCATATAGCACTGTGTTTGAAGAGTATATGAATAGCTTAATTGGGCTGCAATGTAAGAGGGAAAGATGATGCAGTTTTTATCATGAAATAACATTTAGAGTGTACTATTTGAGAGACAACAGACAGAAATATTGAACAGAATACAAGGGCAGTCTCTTGGGTCCATCACTTTGAAGTTTTTGGTGAGGCTGCATTTTCAAAAGGACACACAGCATGCAGCTTTCTTCGCCAAAAATGCACAATATATATATATATATACATATACATACACATATATGTATATATACATACATATATATACATGCATACATACATACATACATACATACACACACATACATAAGAAATATGTAGTCCTCATAGCACTTTTAACTCAAATTCAATTTTTTTAACTCAAATTCAACATTAGATGGTATTTCATTTTACAGCCAGATAAATATTGTAATGACTCCATGTACAGTATGCAAACACTTTTACTCGGCAACAGATTTACAGGGAGAGACTGAGCTGGTTTTATTTAAGAAATCACAGTCAGGGTGCAGTATTTCAGAGAGACGATAGAAACAGATTTTTGATTGCCAAAGCAGTTCAATAATAATGAAAAAATAATTATGCGCTATATAGCTAAACTCAGTGTACACTAAAGCTGCTAACACTGACTGTAAAAAACCCAAATCAATACTAATAATACGAATAACAGTGTAGAGCTGTGCAAATAAAACTAAAAATTAACAACATGAATGTAACAATAATGTCTCATACATCATACAATACAAATAAACAATGTTTCTCCCTTAACCATATACGCATACAATATGTCAATGTATAACAGTTAGTGCAACCACATAAAATTACAATAGTGTACAGTATAACAAAATATAGCAACAATTATACACTTTTTCTACTTCACAGTCCTCAATGAATTTTAAAAATAAACTTGTGTAGACAATCCTCTTAGTGAAGTGATCACTGGCTGTGTTGCTAAAATATTATCCAGTGCAAAAAAGGGATCTGTGACCATAAACACCTTGATGTGTATACATATTTAGCTCACAAACTGACAAATAGAGGGAATTGACTAACTATTAGCAACTATGACAATAGGGGGATTGAGGATGTGGTGCTTTGCTTCAGTTAACATGGTGATTTAGTGCACTTAACTGTACAATGCTAATTTGCAGTGATGTGCTACTAACAAAGGGCAGCTTTTCCTGTGTCAGAATCAAGTTAATTCTGCTGACACTAAAAAAAAATACCTCCCTCAAAAATCAGTTTAAACTAACTGAGTATACCAAAAAATATATAAAAACATGAAATAGAAGAAAAAAACTCAATAAAACACCAAAAGAAAAAGAAAACTGCAACTACCACACACACAAAAAGGACTGTTGGGTCTATGCAATATAAAAACAAATGTAGTAGAAAATAGGATGGAACCCTAACACACTACAATTAATAGTTTTATATCAAAATACAGCACAGTGATCATGGGACAGAGATAGTGGTTTCAGACTATGGGGTCTATTCACAAAGCTGTCGAAGGATCTGGCCGTAGCTTTGGCCGATCCTTCGGCTAGCTTCGGCCCCAGGACCCCTTTGGTTCAGTAGAACCGAAGGGGTGCTGTACGGGCTATTCACAATAGCCCATACAGCTCCAGATCATGGCCGATCGGCTCAGCCGAGCCGAACGCCTGTGCATAGGCTCAGCTGAGCCGTGCTGAAAGCCGAAGCTGGCCGAGCGGCCGGCCATTGAATGTAGCTCACCACACCCCAACACAATACAGCACTTCATAGTACTGTGTATACAGGTTAGCAGCACGGTCTAACCACAACATTCTCTCCCTGCAAACAACACTCTGTACCTATCTACTCCAAGTCTCCAGACACACTGACAAAAGGCTGCTGGGAAACCTGACTTTTATTGGCAACCTGAAATTGAAGCACATCCTTACCCACCAAAACACCAGCTAACATTGGCACTTCCTTCTGGGCACAAGAGGAGAGTAAAAGAGCTCAGTTTTTTCAGCATTGCATATTTGTGCTTTGAGAGATATGCTACATTTTTTTATATCACTCTTAACCACTTGCTGACCGAGGTGTTACACCCCTTTCCGGGCCAGGCCATTTTTCAGTATTCATCGCTGTGGTAATTTGACGGACATTTATTCCGCCATGCAACGCTGTACTGAAATGAATTTTATACCATTTGAAGGTCTACAATCTTGTCCCTAACGTCCTTTGACAGCTCTTTTTTCTTGCCCATGGTGGTGAGGTTTAAATGTAAGAAAGATATTCTGTGGACAGGTGTCTTTTATATACATTACTAGTTGTTGTTAGCAGCACCTTCCTAATTGAATAATTACCGCATAGCCAGTCTGTGGGAGCCAGAATTATTGTTAGTTGGTAGGGGATCAAATACTTATTTTACAAAGATTTTAGGGTAGGATTCACGTGTTGAGCAATATGTACTGTTGTATGTATTAAGATTACTATAGGGCTGATGGTTTCCCTTTGTATGTGTTTATGTGTAATTTTACTCTTTGTGCTTTGTACTTTTATATGAAAACTTTTTTCAATAAAAACGTATTATACAAAAATACTTAATTTTACTCACTGAATTACAACTCAATGTATAACATTTGTATCATGTGCTTTTTTTCTGGATTTTCGGTTGATATGCTGTCTCATTTAAAACACACCTATGATAAAAATTATAGATCTTTAATTTCTTTGTAAGTGCGCAAACTTAAAAAATCTGCAGGAGATCAAATCATTATTTTCCTCACTGTAGGGGGATAAGAATCTCCGTTTGTGATATCAAATTACAGTGACAGGTCCCCTCTATGGAGACATCAGGGGTCTCTAAGACCCCTAATGTCACCTAGGCACCCCCAGAGAAGCTCATGAAGCACATATCTGCTTCACCAGCTTCTCTTCGCCTTCTGTACTGGAGAGTGACAGACGAATGCGGTAGTGATATAGTAAACATCACTTCCTGCATTCAGAGACCAGGGAGGAGAGCGGAGGGAGATTGTGTACTGAACTCCCTCTGTTCCCAGTGCACAGAGCCAAATCTCCCATCCCAGATTGGATGCCCAGGATCGCCGGGACGGCGGTGGCGAGGAGAGGTAAGGAGGGGAGGGCGCACAGAGAGATGCATCATACAAGCGATTGGGCATCTTTTCAGATGCTGGACCGTTTTATGTAAATAGCCATCGCTGGCTATTTCACATTCTGGTGGTTTCCCACTAATGCGCGCCAAAGGGTGCATGTAAGCGGCACAAAGGATGTTTAAAGATGCCCACCCGCATACAGAAGGTTCCCGCCCGGCCATTTTTGAACGTTCAGCGGATGGGAGGCGGTTAAAGTCCACTGGTATCAGCCTTCAATCCATGGGTATAGGGGAACGTATGCATGTTTTGCCAAACTGGTCGGGTGAATTGTTCATTTATAATTTACTGAAGCCCTACTAAAACAAAACTTTAATTCCTTTCCAGTATTCTTTCATCTTTGTTAAAAAAGAATGACAAATCTACAATACTACTCGTATGTGTATGTGTGGATAAGATAGTGAGTAATTGTTTAAAACAATCTTTTTTGTGTTACGCTTTCTTCTTTTTGACTTTCTCTAGCCACAGTTTTTGGAAGTCATAGAAAAGTTTTGACATCTAAAAATGAATGTTTCTCTGCTCTCTGCTGTGTAGGTGTATGTGAATATTTCATTTGACAATGCATCAGTTTAACTTGAAAGCTTGGAATGAATTTAACAATTCAATTTGCATTGTTTCTGGTCACAAAATGTTCTTTTTAGTACATTAAAAATAAATATTTGTTTCTGTCTATGGCTATATATATATATATATACACTTTGGCTTTGTCAGCAATTCATAGAGAAAGTTATGGTGGTCTGCAGTAAAATACATTCTTCTACGGTTAACTTATTTTCTTCTTGCACATGTTTAGGCTGTTCTTCCTATGTTCACCTGGCAGCTGCCTGTACTCACCACGACACAGCAAGATGAATGGGAAAGGTATTGCAGGAGTGGGCTGAGCTTTACAAACCCTCATATTTAGCACATTCAGCCAGCAGAACAGGGTACTTTCATGGATGAAATAATAATGGCAGAACCACAGGGAATCATTTTAATGTAATCAGATGTTTTCTCATCTAAATATATTACAAAGGGCAACCGTTTTGGTCTACATCGGTCAATAAGAGATACAACTATATTGCTACTATCAGAAATGTCAGACATTAAATACTACATACCAACCTACTGTTTACATTGCAATATGTGTATCAAACTAATGAGAGAATCAGGAGCAGCTGATATTACCTGACATGCATGTGATTTTTTGTTTATTTTCTGCTGTTTTTTGTTACGAAATACATGTAGTTGTTATTTTGGTGGGCATGCAAGATAACTAGGAATACATTGGTATTTATTCCTGATGAATTGATGAATGACAGCAATCACTAACTGCTCCTACAGCCTTCCCTTAATTTAAAACATGTATTGTTGTTGCTATGTAAACATGACTTTTATGCCAAGGCCAAGTTACCCTCACTGCCCACCTAAATAAAAAACACTGAAATGCCAATAACTTTAAACAAAATGAATATAAAATTTATTGGAAGATGAATGGCCACAGCAATGTGAACATTTATTGTATAAGGACAAAAGAACTTATCAAACTAACATTACTTTTAATACAATACAATTTACAATAATAGTGCAAGAATAATGCTGTAAACAAAACACTTAGGTCCCTGACAAGTGCCAAAACAACACTCATCACTTACGTGGGTGTACTATGACCCTTGATACTGTATCAGCCACCAGCCACCCACAGTCTGGCCCAAGTGGTTACACCCAATAACAGGCCCCAAAGCTCTGGCTACAAAAGCTATACAGCCCAGTAGCCCCACCATTGGCACTTCAGTGCTACTCCACCCCTTCTTCTCTTTGCAGGGAGCACGTTTTTCCTTGTCAAATGCATAGTACTGCCAGGGACCCAACCAATAGATGAACAACCTAGAAGAAAAACATGTTAGCTATATCTTTCCCAGACAAAACACCACCAGTTACACAACCAAAAGAGAACACCGCTTAGCTCTAACTGGAATGAGTATATCCCTCCTCCCTAAACTCAATACATGCACAAATTAACTATCTGGTAACATAAAAAACAACTAGCCTGAATAACTAACATGGAGGGTGGGAGGACTAAATCCTTTGCTCTCCCACCTAATATGGTTCTCTACCTCATACTATGCCATAAGATGTCCCCCTTAACTCAACCTTCCAAATAAACCCACCTATGACTATGTAAGCTGGCCCTCCTACCCCCTCAAACCCACCCACATGAAAAACTCTCCTCCAAAACTTACCTAGTGCCCTCCTAGCTCAGGTCAGACCTGCATTCATCATGCCCCTCCTCCACCTATTGCTCCACAGGGAACTATCTACTCATTGTGAAACTACATATTCAACTGATATTATTATTTTATTTGGGGATGCAGTGTAGTCACAATTCTAGGAGTAACTAGTGGTTTCTAGGCATTACTCAGAAAACAAAATTACTGTTTTAGGATTGCAACAGACATGAGCACAATTATGTCCCCCCCCCAAAATTATCTCCAATATACAAATATAACAACTCAAGGGGTGTAACGCTCTGGCTACAGTATAAGGAGTGTAACTGGTTAATGGATCTCAGCTGCGGATAACAGAGAGTCTTCCTCAAGCTCCACTAGAGGTTCGGGAAATGTTTCCCCTAGGAGTTTATAACACTGTGAGTAATGCAGAGTGTTCCTGAAGTTCTATTAGCGGTGCGGGAGATGTTTTCCCTAGAAGTTCCTAATACTGTGAATAATGCAGAGTGCCACAAGGTTTTTGGAAACGACAGCTCTAATTCAAGGAGTACTTCCCCACAATATACATTAACTACAAAGTCAATTAGTAGAGGCAAATGAGAATGGATACTTGCAGTTAGGAAGTCCATGTGAGGTTTTGGAGCAGGAATCTGATAGAGTCCTATGGAGCATAGTGCTGTGAGGCAGTGACTGCAGCATCCAGGCTGAAATGCAGATCCTTTGAGAAGGGTTCCTTTGTTGAGCCTGAAGAGTCAATCCTGGCCGGAATAGGTACTTATCCAGGTAGTGTTGAGTTGAGAGTAGATTGGGTAGAGGGGAAATAACTGTGTGAAGTCCAGCAAGTTCCTGACAGCTTGAGCAGCAACTACTGAAGGAAGGCAGCAGGTATGTGTGGCCAGACACACATGCGTGAGGATGCCTGAGAGGGGTTCACGGTTTAGATGCGGCAGCCTTGGAACCAGCATGAGAGCGAAATGAATTACCCAGCATTCACTGGCAACTCCCGAACACTGGGTAATTGAATTTTGCAGCTTAAAGTTGCTATGTGGGCGGAGCCAGATGACGTCGTCGGAGAGAAGGAAGTGCCGGACGACGTACCCGGATCCTCGGAGTGGTAAGTCTATTACAAGGGGAGGGAAGTGACATTTCCAAATGTCACTTTATTAACTGTATATTCAAAAAATGTACCAGAGTCCAATAAAAAACATTGTTTCTAGAACCCTATAGCATGTATTTTAATAGAACCATATTTTTAAATGTATTCCACACTGATATGTACACCTAATTATGGAATTATATGGAAATAGAAGTAGGCATGTTGACACCATCTGTGATATCCTTATGACTTGTATCTATGTATACAAATATAGTATTTGATAAAAAAGAGCATCCAAGTGATTATGCCATCAATATTAAACATTATTTAATTGTATTCCTTAGGTAGAATATGTCACCTATCCAATAATCATTGAACCAGAGACATGTATAATCAACTTGAAAAAAAAATTACTGATAATATCAGCATACTTCCTAACATTTCTCACTGTTGGCAATCTTGCAACATGCACCTAAGGAACACAGACCACAATTCTTCAAATTAATAAATACATTAATTTGACCTGATGTCAGCCTCTTGCAATCCCTGTACAGAGGGTTTGGGTGGAAGAGGAAGTAGAAGCACAATGATTCTGTTCATGTGCTGGATTGTGGATTTGGGGTTTTCATGAGCAATTATTTCATCACAATTATGACAAATCATGGCTTGAACTATCTTGCTTTGCATGTAATGAGTCTATCGCATATATTAGTTTCACCTTTTAAGTTGCATTAGTGAAATAAATGAACTTTTGCACGATATTCTAATTATTCGAGTTTCACCTGTATGTTGCAATCACAATATGGCTACGGTTCACACGCATTTCACTTGGTAGTAACTGGGTTAATTAGCTCAGTAGGTGCGGCATTAATCTGGCTAGCTGTATACACCTTATAGTTGGAATAGAGACGGTTCTGCCCAGCAGGAGTTAGGGGCAATACTCTTTATGTTATCCTCTCACACACAGGATATGGAGACACATGTTAGCACCATTATGGTTTATGGTATTGCTTTGTAGCTTATCAACACACACAGGATAAGGAGACACCGTGTAGCACAATGAGAGTCAAATGGCAATAGTCTATATGTATCTTCCCACACATTAAGGTAGATACCAAGGCAGGGAAGAGGTTAATACTTGCAGTTTTGTGAACAGGGGTATGTCTCCTGTGAACCTTTAGAGGTATAGGAAGCCAGTGGAGAGTAGCCGGTCCTGGATGTATTACAGGAGGGGAGACGAGAGAATCTCTGGGCCTGTTAGTGGGCTGCAGTCTCTGTAGAGTGCAGAGTTGCATAGCGCTTTGTCTGGCGTCCGCATCGGTTGCTGGAACGCCAGACAAGTGAAAGATCTCGGCTTAAGCCACGGAGGGAGGCGGACTGGCGTGACGTCAGAGGACTGGAGGGCGGAGCCACCGCTCGTCTTCGTGACACCGGACAGGTGAGCCACCGGGATCTATTACACAATGGTCATCACAACCAGCAGGAGAGGGTGAATCACTCAAGGGGAGACACAAACAGCAATAAAAATCTGACAGAGGTTATAACCCCTTTATCCAAAACTAAAAAAAAAGTCTGAGCTTTAGTTATACCTTAAGAGGCAGTTAAGGTTTAAGCTGTTTAGTGTAGGGGTACAAATTAAGTGTTTATGACCCATTTTAGGGGTTTGCTTATGAGTATTCGGGTAGATGTAGAATAAACTTTAGAGGGAATGACAGCGGAAATATACACATTTGATCTGAAGGCTTTATATGACCTCTTCTTTTTTATACAGTAAAAATTATTGCATTCCCGATGTATGATGCAAACTACTGTGACACACATAATGCTCACTCTATGGTATCACATTAATCCCACTTAATATAGTTTATAACAATGACTATATTATGTTCTTACCATTAAACTAATATGGCAGAATGTGGATGGGAAACACATTTGTTTACCCTATTCTAATGAATTGCAAATTTAGGTCAGAACTGTCAAAGTGCTGTCAAACAGAAGGGCTTGCTTTGTGTGGAACATGGATGCTTTTTTAAAAGAAAAATAACATTTAAAGATTCATGTTTTGTTATTCTTTCTTGTACTATTCAAGTAGAGAAAATGCATCACATGTCCCAAAGCAGTGTGATTTATAATACATTACTGTATATGGAGTCTAGCGCCCGAAGCATATTTAAAATATGTATAATATCCTAAACATCCTAACATTTTCCTTGAAGCACATTATGCTTTTAGTTCGTTTTCCCTTCCTATTTTTGCAATGAGAGTGGATCTGACCACCTGCAAACCAAAACAGACTTTACTTTGATTACGTCTATAACCAGAGCTATATGGAGTCATTCTTTTCTCTTGAACTGTAATAACAAAATAATGGTTTTTTGCTGACATCTTATGTAGAACCTGAAAGAATATATGCCCTTATCAGCTGTGCATACAGCTACAGCCTCATGGCATTAATATCTACTGAACCACAACATCAATCATGTTGCGAAGGCTCCACAATCTATTTCCTATACATCTCTCACACACCAGCATTACATTCATTGCAAAAGGTCGCTAGTTCACAACCAATTCACCTAAATAGCAATGCAGGTTCCATCCAAGCCTCACTTACAACATTGTGTTCTGTCACAGGTGAAGGAACATTACAAGAGATACTCTTCTAATACGAGGAGTCACGCATGTAATATGTCAGTCTTCATGGTTTCAGCAAAGATTAATGCTCTGTATACCCAATGATTGCATTTTTACAATAGCATTATGCTTCTTTTCCATTGAATGCAGTATATTCTCTTCTGCTGTTACAAAATAATAATTTTATTTGGAGAAAAAATATATTTTTAGAATTAAATATTACCTTTCCTAGAAAATGTTCAGAAATGATTTATTCATATCTCAGTAAGCAAAATACTTCAGCATCTTTCCATCTTTCAGTTTCTTTTCTTTAACTAAATTTAAAGCCTCATAGTCGCATTCCTTAACTATTTCTCAGCCTTTTTAGATCTTGCTTTATAAAATTTGAGAACTCCCTTACAATTTCCCACACTGCCCCCTTATCTTTTTATCTTCTTAGGTTCTGACATGCACATGACACCTTCCTTGCAAGACTCTATACATAGAAATAATTATATCATATTATATTATTATTTCTTGGTTCTATTTTACACTTTAGGAAACCACTGAAAATATAAAATAAATGCAGAAAGGAATGCTCCTGACTTTGCATGTAAAAACAAATAGAAGACATATGAATGTAAGTCATATTCATAACTGCTAATACAAACATTACGTATTGTATCTCTAAAATTATTAGTTGATTCAGGAGTTTCCTTGGAAAAATATCAAAGTTAAAAAACAATAATCATATTTTCTATATCTTCTGCATAGATACTGTGTAAACGTAAAAATGGAAATACTAGTAGCAAAGGGGAAAAAATACAGCCATACTTGTAATCTAGTAGGTGTCAAAAGGTTTGCTGTGTTTGAGAGCTCCAGTTGGCTTAGTAAATATCAAATGCCATACTACAGACCATATCAATTATGCATTAACCTCCTCCCCCACCAATATGAGTTGTCAGAGATGCCAAGTCATAAGCACATTTTCCTTCAGAATTGAGCTAAGTTAGCTCACATTCACAGATATACAGGTGAAACTCGAATAATTAGAATATCGTGCAAAGTTCATTTTTTTCACTAATGCAACTTAAAAGGTGAAACTAATATATGAGATAGACTCATTACATGCAAAACAAGATAATTCAAGCCGTGATTTGTCATAATTGTGATGATTATGACTTACAGCTCATGAAACCCCCAAGAACCCCAAATCCACAACCTCAAAAAAGTAGATTATTACATGCAATCAATAATACAAGGATTGTACATAGAACAATATCAGAGCTCTGAAAGTACAAGCATGCATATGTACTCAGTACTTGGTTTGGGCCCCTTCTGCAGCACTTACTGCAATTACTTTTGCACGATATTCTAATTATTCGAGTTTCACCTGTAAATTAGTGTGCTTTTTTGACAGAACAGCCTTGTACTTTAAATCTCTAGCATTTCACAAATATGCTCTATGCAATTTCACAAGCTATTGGTTAAGCATGTTTAAGTTTTTATTTTTTAAATTTAAAACCTTGGATGTTTGAATAGCACATTGTGTATAATGGCAGCATTATTATTTAAATAAAAAGGTTTCCTGACCTTTTCTACATTTTGCAAAAAGTATGCAGTTTAATGCTTTATGCTTCTGGGAATTAATAAGAGGAAATGTTTCTGATGTACTATCACAGTGCATTTTTTCTCAAGAATTGTTCAGTATCTCCTCATTAAGAATACTGTGCATTAATGTAAAGAATATTGATCTGCTAAAACTCAGATAAACCCAGATTTTACAGATTCAGAGAGCCCTCAATATATGACTGGAGCTACAGCTATAAAAAAGCAAGAGTCTCTTAAAGTGAAGGTCTCTAAGTATAAGAAATACTGGCATTTGGGGTTATGTACTATCAGTGGCGTCGCTACAGGGGGGCGAGGGGGGGGCAATTGCCCCCCATACGTGAGTGCTTGCCCCCCCGTGTGCCCCCCGCTAACAGTGGCGGATCCGAGGGAAATAGTGTGACCTATGCACCCGCTGCTTGTGCGATGCGGTATTGCGGTGTGACCGGGCACCGCAGTGACAGCGGCAAAGGCAGAGTCTATTTTCTGGGGGGGGAGCAAAAATTGCCCAGTCCACCCCTGCCGCCCTGAGAAAATAGTCTCTCCCTTTGCCGCTCTGACTGCACTGCCCGGCCACACGGAACAAGCAGCAGATGCACAAGTCCCAATCAGGTCCCTCGACATCACTCGGATCTGCCCCATAGACGCCTCCACGGCTGGTAGCCGTGGAATTTGAACTGTGTGTGATGTCCTCTCGTCGGCTGCGAGGGACACCACTCTCCATCCTGGAAGAAAAAAAGAAAACTACTACTTACCTCACCGCTCTCCATCCTGAGTTCCAGGTTGACAGGCTGCAATGTTCCTGACTCCAGCCTTTTCGCTGACCTGCTCTCCAGCACCTTCCCTTGTGTGGAATCACTAAAGTCTACTTACTGCAAGTAAAACTTGTGTTGACAAAGTTAACCCTTAACTTACTAAATTCCTTAATTGCTATTATTTTGTAACTGACTGATATTGGAGTTTCATTATAGGTCTAATGTTAGTCTTAGGGCCCATTCACACCAGATGCAATTGCGTTCAGGTCCGATTCTGGCCAAAATGCACTGCATCGCATTGCGGCCGCGTCACTTTTTTGTGGGGCAGGAGGGGGAGTGGCAGGCCATTGAAGTGAATGGCACTGGCACTCTAATGCGATCGGCCGCATGGTCCTGTGCGATCAATCTAGGCGCGGGTACGGTGCCATTCACTTCAGTGGCCCTCCACGCACCCTCCTGCCCCACAAAAAAGTGAGCTGGCCGCGATGCAGTGCGTTCCGGCCAAAATCAGGCTGGAACGTACCCTCAGGCCTGGTTAACACCTGCGCATTCTGAGGACGAGTGGCAATGTGTGCGCTCAGCATTTATGTCTGTGGAAATGCGCCAAAACACATTTGTTGTGCCATTGATTTTTAAAGGCACTCCAAATGCAGGCAAGCAAGTCGTGAGGTTTTATGCTGCATTTCCATGCATGCAAAAGAAGCAGAAAAATGCATCCCATGTAGGGCTGCAGCTACCGATTATTTTCAAAATCGATTAGTTAGCCGATTAAGTTTGATTAATCGGTTAATCGGATTTTTAAAAAAGGCTCCAGTGATGGACTACTAGTTTGTATTGAGATTGTAGTCCATCACGGGAGCAAGCTTGGAGCAGTGGAAGTAAAAAAAAAGTGTGATGTGCAATATAGTACATTATACAGCGGCACAATGCAGAATACCAGCAGCTATAGAGGAATACATCAGCTCCCAGCAATAATACTTATACAGGCTGTTTAATGTATTATTGCTGGGACTTGTAGTCCTCTATAGCTGGTGGCATTCTGCAGTGCGCTGTATATCATGTATTATTGCTGGGACTTGTAGTCCTCTATAGCTGGTGGCATTCTGCAGTGCGCTGTATATCATGTATTATTGCTGGGACTTGTAGTCCTCTATAGCTGGTGGCATTCTGCAGTGCGCTGTATATCATGTATTATTGCTGGGACTTGTAGTCCTCTATAGCTGGTGGTATTCTGCATTGCGCTGTATAAGAATTACATGGCACAATGCAGAATACCACTGACCAGTTATAGAGGAACAATAAATCCCAGCAATAATACATTAAACAGCTTGTATAAGTATTATTGCTGGGATTTGTTGTTCCTCTATAGCTGGTGGTAATCTGCATTGTGTTGCTGTATAATACATTGGTATTCTGCATTGTATAATACATGCTCACAATGCAGAATACCACCGACCAGAGAGATAGATATATATAT
>NW_017307123.1:286086-286695 GCF_000935625.1 Nanorana parkeri
TTTATGTTTTTTTCTGCCCCCCCCCCCCCCCCCTATATATTGTTCCTAGAGTCGCCACTGTGTACTATGATACTATTGGGAAATAAATGAGATTGCAATTCTTCAGGAAAAGGAGGGATCACTCTTGGACAGGTTGTATTGAGAGAGGAAAGATAGCAGTGAAACATGCTAGTAGTAGTACTTTATTATTGATAGGAAATAAGCTTGATACTTGTATGTGTCACACATACAGGTGACACATGGAAGACTTTATGCACACACAAGGGATGCACTTTCCTTATAGCGTATCCATTGTTGAGGATAAAGTAGTAGGACACTAGCAGTGCACAGGACCAGATTTACCCTGCCTGCCGCCCCAAGGCCAGTTCCCACAATGTGCCCCCCCTCGCACACCACCCTCCGCCACCCCCCCAGATATCGGGGGTTGCAGGGTTGGTTTGAATTTCTTTATTTTGCTTTCTTTTTTTACTTTATCACTTTTTTATTTATTTTTTTACTTTTTACTTTTTTATTTATTTTGTCATATTTTACTTTTTTTATAATTTTTCATCTTATAATTTTTTATTTATAATTATTTTCTTATTTTTTATATTTTTCTTACTATTTTTT
>NW_017307123.1:286740-308407 GCF_000935625.1 Nanorana parkeri
TTTAGTTTTTAATTTAATTATTATTACTTATTAATTTTTTACTTATTTTTTATGTAATTATTTTTTTCATAATTTTTTTTCACTTAACTTTATTGCTATTACACAGGTGCTATTAAGCCAATGTGTGATAGCATTTGGAGGTGACATGATCTCTTTATTGAACCTGTCACCTCCAATACAGGAGTTCTAGAACAGCTCTCCCTTCTCACTGTCTACACGGAGTGGCAGGGTTAGTTTTAACCCTGCCGCTCTGCTCACCACTCTCCATGCTGAGGACACCAGTGAGGAGAGGACGGAGCCGGGAGAATGCAACATGGGGAGAGGTAGGTGCAGGGGAGGGAGGGGGCGGGGGAGGACGGACAGGCTGCAGTCTAATTACAAGTGATCGTGGCAACATCTCCTAGATCACTTGTAAACAAACAAGCGGCTTCCCCCATTCTTCATTTAGCCCAGCTTGTGCAAAGCCGGGCTAAATTTAGAAAACAAATTACCGCCCGTCGCCCGGAACTCCATGTTCCGGGCATCGGGAGACTTCAAACGTGTGCCGCCCCTTTTATCCGTGCCGCCCCGAGGCCGGGCCTCGGTGGCCTTGCCGGGAATCCGGCCCTGGCAGTGCACCCTAAGCAAAGGCCTTTCTCATCTGTAGAATCTGCAGATATTAAATACTGTTGAGTGGAGCACATGAATAGATGGGCAATCTCATTAAAGTAGGCTAAGAGAGTTAGCTTCTGAAAAAGAAATGAAATCTGAAACCATTCTTGTTTCTATAAAACACAGAGCTTTCCTTTTGTGCTATAAAAATGCAATGGGTTTTGTTATCTGGAATATTACCATGAACTATGCCACAATAAAGATACTTAGTAAACCATGGCATAACTATACCTCCCCTTTCCCTAAAATTAGAGGGAGCTACCTTTAAGAAGATATTATTTGAAATTAGTGTATATTGCTTTTGTGACATCAACAAGCAATCTTATTAAATAGGCTTATTGTTAGATATAATGTTTCATATTAAGTTAATGCATACTCATGTAAATTACAACTTACAACCTCCATCTGCAGTCTAGCTAGTTAGATATCGTAAACTAGACATGTGTGATTCGTTTCCTTGCAAATCTGAATTCTTTCTATGGTTTTCTGTGTTATTTTAAATGAATATTCGTAAACTGACTCATCTGAAACTAATGAAAATTTAGATTTTGTCTGAATCCGAAACCTGAACCAAATTGAATTTCGTATCTGAATCCAAAATCCTGAAGTAATGAAATATCCGTACCAAACCTAATTTTTCATGTCAAGTAATACAAGTTTATTAAGTGCCTTGCCTTGAAAGAGAAGTAAAGCCAAACCTTTTTTTGGCTTTACTTCTCTTTTGGGTCAGGGAAATATATTTACTTATGTAGTCCTGTGGCCCAAAATCTGCAGATTGTAGGCTAATATCCCTATCTGCTGACAGTGCAGAGCTACACTGCAGTTGGGAAAGATCCTAATTATATTGTTGGGATCCACCCTGGCTGCCTACGTTACCACTAGTTTTACCTCTCTACAGCCAGAAACAGCCATACCAATCCCTTCCTGATCTATCCCTCAATTGAGCATTGGAAAAACAGAGAGTGGAGGGGGGAATCCCTGTAAAGAATAGCGACTGACAGTCACTGCTCCCTGCAGAAAGAAAAGCCTGTGAGCCTGAGAGATCAGTGCTTGCAGGATCACTTATCTCTTGATATAGAGGTGGAATGTGACCACTGCATTGTCGCATGCTGGCTCAAAGCATCAGGAAGAGTATGTGTACCTTCCCTGCACTTCTGCTTTAAGGAGGGTAGGGAGAAAGAGGAAATAACCTCTATGGAGGGAGCTTTATTTGGCCTGCCATTTCAGAAATGGGTTCAAATACTTCATTCCAATATGATCTTTGTTTATGTGCCCGCTGTTGTTTTCTCCCACCTTTTATGGAAAGTAGTGCGTAACTGCCTTTTTAGATCTAGCTTTCTCTACAGGTGACCGGAAGTTGCTATGGCAATGTTAACCACAGAGTGATAGGCCATGATGAAGTGCAAAGGGAACGGGTGAACCAGATAATTACCGCAAGTGCTTTTTCAGCTTTGACATAGTGAGTTGGCTCTTTTGAAATATTTCAACATAGTGGATATTACCAGCTGTGGACAGTATAAGAAAATATGCCATTGATATTATTTTTTTTAATGTGAAATATATCTGCCACAGATGAGGTGGTGTGTAGGTGCCAGGATGGTGATCTGCCCAAAGCTTTCTTGATAACAGTTCTGGATTACAGAGATATGATAAGATGACATTAAACACTTCCCAAAGAAGGAGTTGATATTCATACTGCATTGTTTATCTAACTTATAAATTACTGCTCTTTCATTGAATACAGTGTGCAAAAGAGATTTAAAGTCACTTAAGATTCTACTGGGTGAATACATGCCGAATGCTCTACATCAAAATGTAATATACTAACCCGGCCACCCTCCATGTACAGAATCCAGCGCCGCCCACTTCCCTGATGTCATGCCGCTCCTTCCCAGCTGTCAGGTTAAAGCCGGGAAGTTTGAAATGCTCAGCGTCCCAGTATACAAACGACGCCGAGCATTTCCCTTGCACCACCATTCCACAGATCATCGGGACTCTCGTTGGACCGATGGAGACTCTAGCAGCACCCTAGCCTGCTCTCACTTGTATCTGTGAGCTTCCTCATCACAACTTGCATCTTGCACTTTCTCTCTCTTCTGTCCAATCCATCCATTACAATCCCTGGTGAGAATGGTCACAGCTTATCTGTCTATGGACTTGATGTTTGACTTCTCACCACTCTTCCTGGATTCCATTAGACTGGCACTCTTACAGAGGAAATTGTTGGACCTTCTCGCATACCACAATCCATCATGTGCACAGCATAGCGGGTTATGAACTGTGTCTCTACTAACCGCAAGTATACTTCATTTGTCTACTTCAACTAATGACTTATAGCATATTGCTGTTACACGTGGCAAGTTCATATTTGAAGGGGTACACAAGTCGCCCAATTATCACAAGTGAACGTGTAGTTCTCAACTCAATCGGAACAGCCATGTTTGATGGACATTTCTATGTGGTAAGGTTGCGCTGCATGAAGTAAAACAGACACACATAACTTAATACCTACCTACTCTTTTTTATTCATCCTGAATAACCAGTAAAGCTACTTGATTATTGTGAGCAGTTTCCTATCTGCAGCTATGATACATCGAGTTATACTGATTTGAGAGAACTACTTAAACCATTGAGTGCGTAAAGGTGCCCATACACCTTACGATTATCGGACAAAACTTTTCGTCCGATGATCGAACCGTTGTACGATTTTCGTATGACAGCCCCATCCTCCCCCGATTATCGAAAGGTTCAATCAGCGGTAGTAAAAAAAAAAACACCTGGATGACTTGCGGTAATTGACCGCAATTACTTTCGTTTGCGCATGCGCAGTGTTAGTCGTACGACTTTTGACGGATGGAAACACCACCAACCATGTGAACATCGTACGATCGGCCAAGGTTTTCAAACATACTTGACCGTCAAAAGTTGTACGATTGTACAGTACTATCGGTCGGGCACTATATTAACACGTTATGATTGTTGTACGAAAAGTCGCATAGTAAACAGAATGGTGCTGCCTTTTCTTCAGGCGAATCCCGAACAGTCTAGCACCACACTGCAACTTTTTTTAGAATAAACAAGAGAGAACGAGGAGAGAGGGATGAGATAGGGAGGAGAGACAGACAGGGGAGAGAGCCAGGAGAGACAGCCAGGGGAGAGAGAGAAGAGTGAGGCGAGACAGCCAGGAGAGAGACAGTCAGAATAGAGAGAGGAGAGACAGCCAGGAGAGAGAGAAGAGACAGCCAGGGGAGAGAGAGAGAAAAGAGACAGCCAGGGGAGAGAGCAGGGAGAGACAGCCGGGAAAGAGAGCAAGAAGAGACAGACGGGAGAGAGAGAAAGAGAGGAGAGGCAGCCAGGAGAGAGAGCTAGGGGAGAGAGCAAAGAGAGACAGACAGGAGAGAGAGCGAGGAGAGACAGCCAGGAGAAAGAGCAAGGACAGACAGCCAGAATAGAGAGCCAGGATAGAGAGCCAGTAACGAGACAGGATATTCAATATCCTGGTGGGAAGCTGTGCGGAGTCTCGGGAGGACTATACCAGATCTCAGGAGGGCTGTGTACGCGGTCTCAGATGGGCTGTGCAGGTATCGGTATCGGTGCAAAAAAACTCTAAATCCTGCTTCAGTAGCATAGATTGAACTAGAGAAGCAATATCTGGAACCTGTTCTGCATATGTATATGTTGCACACAATATATGTATCTGTTGCATACATAAACTGTGGCATATTTGGGCACTTACTTGGTGTGAAGGTCCAGAGAGGGGAGGCAGGAGTGGACACGGTCGGGGTGACATCTCAGGGCACGGTATGGTCTCCCAGTAGGGCCCCAGACAACACAGGAGAGCAGAGTATGGAAAGCAGGGGGCGGGGCCGAGTTGATAGTGGGCGAAGCCCAGAGCCACGTCTATGCTGCTGTATGTAGCCTCCTGTCTGTAGAGCACGGCCCTGGTATAACCACTTCAGTACCACACTCTTTACATAGGTAGTGCAGTCCTGAAATGGTTAAAGTTCTATAAGGTATAGTGATAGATGAACTTGCTCAGGTTTGTTTTCTGGGTGTGCAATTAATCAGTGGCAGGGGAAGATAATGGTTGGCAGGCCAGCAGTGGTGACTGACAAGAGATGGTAATGGTGGCAGGCCAGCAGCAGTGGCAGGAAATGGCAATAGATGACTGGCCGGCAGTGGTGGCACTAGATGTTAATTGATGGCAGGCATGCTGGGGTGACAAAAGATCATAATGGAGGTTCCCTTTGTTCTTTCCCCAGTATCTACATAAAAGGTTATGTAGGGATGAGAAGGTAGAGGCAGAAGGGGCCTGTGCAGACAGTAATCAGACACTCCAAGAAGAGGAGCAGACTATGACATAGCAGGAGGGAGGGGGCTCTTGCTCTTGCAAATTGCCTTTTTGAGCAGCTCAAAAAGGCAATTTGCAAGTGAATACAAAAATATTTATGGAAAGGTAAAATGCTCCAAGTAATCATTTTTAAAATAATACATTTTGTCTGTGCTTTTACCTGCAAATATTTCAAGTTGGTAACTGAGTCTCTTAAATGTATTCTTGTTTATAGTACATGCACTATAAAATTAGTAGGTTGTGTACTAATTCAGCAGCATAGGCTACAGGCTCTGCCTTTTCTGTGTCCCCCTACTGCTGAAGCACCCATGGTGACCACCTCTTTTTATTTTCCCATTCTGTGCAACTTGAGATGTGGGATTGGATCTTGGATTATGTCACTGCTTTGAAAGGACACAGTTGCTTGATTAGAGGTGGGGTCTCTCAGTATCGACAAATGGCTGCTGGAGCTAGCAAAGAAGTCCACAAAAACCAGACTGTACTGCTTGTGGCAACACATATTTATAAAGTAGTATGCTGGAACTTTTGTTTTAACCCATGAGGGAAAGCATTTTATTACTGTGTCTAAGGAAATATGTTAGTACAAAACTGATATTGCCTATGGACTCACATGTTTGTTCTTTTCTTTTCATATCCATGGACTATGCTAAGATCCTTGCCATTTGAGACTAATGGCATTGGAGACTAATCTCACAGGTGCATATTTCCATCCAGTCGTGCAAAAATTCCCATCTCTACTTTGTCACTTTCAAGTCAAAATTTAATTTAGGCTGTGGGTTACATAGGCAGAAAAAAAGAGAATGCTGGCTGATATTATGAAAGATTCAGTCATTAATGTATTATGGGGAAAATGCAGTTTTTAATGATTCTAAAGTAACTTTAATTTATCAATGTCATGTGTTCTTTTTTCTAAGGGCACCTTAATATTCATTTAATTACATCAATTAAAATAAATGGGTCACAAAGTAATAATTTAGTAATGAAAATTCGAGTATGAATCCTGTGCATGCTGTTTGTTTACACTTAGACAGAGACAGATAGTTTCACATTACTGCTTTTGTTTTTTGTCGGTGTTTTGTCAAAGTAGAAATTTAATGTTTCCCTTTTTTCCCAAATTTCATTTTAGCAAAATTTATATAAAATGCTTTCCTATTTAAAACCTTGATATTTGGGTTGCTTCTGGATGATTTCTCAATCCATACTTATTTATTCATGGTGGTTAGCAGATCTGTTTTGCCACATGCTTTCAAAGTTAGGACACCCCTGTAAGATCTTGTATTTGATGAGTGACAGGGCCACAACATAGTTTATGAGTTGGTTGCCAGTGCCATGTCATTATTATTATTATTGTTATTATTAATATTTATTGTGCCTATCATTGTTTATGTAGCTGTACCTGTGCAGTAAACGTTTGCCATTTTTCTGAAAGCCTCCCCTTTTTTGGGATTTTTGCTCATTTAAAAACTTAACATTTCGCATTGGCATACATTCATGGAAAATTGTTTAAACATTCAAGCTAGTCTAAAATAATGTGTCCATGTTCTGTTTAGATAGGGAGAAGCAAGTATTTAAGGTGTATCTCTAGGAAACCCCTTTTTTAGTATTTGATAGAGTTAAGATGGCGTAAACCTTTTGTCAATAAATGCCACTGTATTTGTGCTAGTGACCACTGTCACCAAGAAAAGATGTGAGGGGAAATCCCAAATTTTAGAGTTATCCCCAGAACTGAGCTAAGGGGAAATATTCCAATATATTCCATATTCCAAGGGGAAATACCTGTTCCAGGGTCAACTGTTTAATGCCCTCTAACTTCATTTTGTGTTGCTTGGAAGTGAAGGGAAATTTTGGGGAAAACAGTAAACAGACAGAAAAAAAATCTGCCATCTGGGTTTTAACCCTTTCCTACTTTATTTAAAACTAAAAAAAACATTTTAGCCAGCATTGTCCATCATTATTTCTATTCAACCTTGCATGGCTATAAATGTGGCTATAAAATACAAATACATTATTTTGTCCTAAGTTCTCACTGCACATAAAGGTGCATCTTGAATTGCACAGTAACTGATGGATAGACTATAAACAATTATCTGTGTATTCCTTGAAGGAACTTAAAAAAAGTTGTAGAATGACCATCGTTCTCATGTCAATATAAATAGAGAAGGTCTTTTCTCTCATTTTACAGTAGCTTTTTAATGAAAACTTTCAAGCATTTTCAAGATTTCTCAGCGTGTACTTGAATAGGTTGTCAGAGTAATAGCATATTGATAGCCTCATATATATGTTGCTGAGGGTCATCTTCCCCCTTTTGTGCAAAATCAACAATAACACTTTATCAGAAGGATTGAAGAAAAATGTATCATATAGCTTAAGGGAAAACAAATAATAGGATTTTGTTTTTACCATATAATCCTTTTCTTGAAGTCCATTGAGGAAAACAGCTTAAAAGAATTCTGAGACATAGGGTTATGCTGCTGCCTCTAGGAGAAATGGACACTAGGCAAACAAATTAAAAGCCTGCCACTTCAAGGTCATAACCCTCACACCTTACACCTGCCAGTTGTAAAGCAGTACAAAGAAACTTGAGGGGAAGGAGCTGTGTCCCTCACTGGATCCAGAGAAAAAGTTTTTATGGCAAGAACAAAATCCTATTCTGAGATGCAGGGATGTATGTAAAAGGAATCTAAACAGATAGGTGGGCATCACAACTAAAAGTACCAGCTCAACAAAAAAAAAGAACTATCAAAGTACACTTAAGTTGCTGCCTGAAGAACATTTCTGCCACAACTAGTATCATAAAAGGCAGAAACATTAACTTTATAAAACTTTGCAAAAGTGTGAACAGAAGACCAGTTTGCGGCCTTGCAATTTTGAATAACAGAAGCTTGATTTTGAAACACCCAGAAGGTACTAACCGCTCTCGTAGAATGAGCAAGAAAAGGTGGTACCCTGACCCACAATTTATAAGCTTGACTGACAAGGTGGTAAATCTACTTAGAAATAGTGAATCTAGAAGCATCACAACCTTTTCTAGGACTTTTTGGAAAAAACAAAGCGTCTGAATGTTGATAGGAAGCTGTGACTGAGAGATACACTCTAATAGCACGCACAACATCCAAAATGATGAAGAAACATTTATTTAGAATGAAGAGGAGCTGGAAAAAATTAAAGTAAAACAATGTCTTCATTTAAATGAAAAGCTGAGACTTCCTTGGGTAAAAAAGAAACCAGTGGTCTCAAAAACAACTTTGCCCCTACAGGGTTCCACAAAGCAGACAACTCGGAAACCCTTCTAGTCAAGGTAATGGGCACACAAAAAGCAATCTTTTTGGATAACAAACACAAAGAAATTCCTCATATAGGTTCAAACTTAGGTTTTTATAACACAGAAAAAAACAAGTTCAAACCCCATGGAGGAAAAATAGACCAAACAATAGCAGCTACACAAGTAACTCTCTGAATAAAAGTACATATTAAGGAATTAGAAGCAAGAGGATGTTGAAAAAGGACTGACAAGGCAAATGGCAGACCATTTATGTTACTTAGAGCTAAACATTGATCTATCCCAAATTGAAGGAAAGACAAAATTCATGATATAGAAGAAACCCCAAGAACTCACAGCAACAAAAATAAACCATCCATGAATGTTTATTGAATAGAGGATCTATGAGCCTTAAGCATAGTCAGAATAGTAGACTCTGAAATACCTTTACAAAGGAACAGATTGTTTCCGCAGTGGGCTGTGCAAGGACCCAGTGTGGAGAGAAAAGGGGGGCTTTTTAGAAACCAGTCCAGACCTCGTATATAAAAGTCTTAGAAAAACATTTATTCACTAAATTGTTGTATACATAGTTTAGAACCAAAAAATAAAGTACAAAATCATGTAATCAATAAAAATATATATCATTAATAAAAATACATATTGAATATGCAGGTTCACCGTCAGGTGACAATACCGTGCGGTTACGAGATATGCGGTAACTTATTTTCAGATGATGTAAACGCTCCTATAGGTCCCTACATGTTTCGCCCCCAGAAGGGGCTTCTTCATGGGAAAGAAGGCAGATCTCCGGGAGAACTGTATTCATGTATGTCCTCGCCAGATGTATAATCAAAGCAACAAAAACTAGATGACATGAAGCAGCTGCAACGAAATCATATAGGAGGTTGATTCTGTCAAAGGTAAACCGCCACGAACAACAATAGATGGAGGGATCGCGTCGGAGAACAGCACGCTATACTCCTCAGGGATCACGGGCAGCCGGTGAGGTACACTTAGGGGTCATGGAGTTCTATTACGGGGACATATATAGACCAGATCTCTTGCCGCATGTGAAGTTACTGTTTGTATCCCTGGAATCAGTACTGTATACCTTTGTCTTTTAACGCTTGGGTTTCAACAGCCAATTAAACAGCCATTAACTGGCTCTAGATGGACGTGTTAGCCAAAGGTATCCCCTGCATGCCTTAAAGCAATCAAGACCTAGTGTGCTTAAAATAGCAGTGGTGCTCATAGTTATGTCCACGGATGGTGCCGTGTGTATCCAAGGTTAACGGCAATGAGTATCACCAGCACTCACAGGATGAACTTAAATCCATGTGTTTTTTTATTGAAGAATCATGTCACATACATTGCATAGCCAACGTTTTGGAACCACACAAGGTCCCTTCATCAGGCAAACACATGAACTGTCGGACTGCAGACACACGAACTGTCAGGGCACTGTACCTTGTGAGCCTTGATTTGCTAAATCCTTGCACCTGACCACACACTTTTTTTTCAATTAAAGGACTTTTTTCCACATTTTTAGTTAACCTTTTAGTGAATGAGCAGTGGTACAAGTACCCCTTACTCATTCACAAGGGGGGTAGCATCTGGTTGCCCATATATTAAAGGGGTACCCCAATGCAAATAAGCCCCCCTGCCCATAGACCCCCAAAACCAAGGCCCCGGGGCTTGTAGGGAAGAGGCTCTTGCTCCCATCGGCATGGGGATAAGGTGCTTTTTCAGGTGGGAACCTGGAAAAGCATCCTCCCAGTGCCAATTGCAAGTGGCCTGGTATGGTGGAGGGAGAAGGGGCTGCTCGCTCGTCCCCCCTTTCCTGCCCTGCCAGTCCTGTGCTCGGATTAATGGTCTGGTTACGAATTTTAGGATCGGCTGAGTCAAACTGCTCCTTCACTTTGGCTGAACCAAAGTCAGCCCAAAGCCAGCTGATGTATTACTGATTTTAGCCGATGTACAGTGCCGAAGTGAATAGCTGAACGGCGTTCACTCACTTCACTTGGGCTCGTTTATTCACTCAGCTGCCTGCCTTCGAAATAGATAACAAATTTGCAACATAGCAAAATATAGTAAAACATTTTTTTATATAAATATTGTTAAAACCAAACTTTCAAAGTATGTGCACTAACATGTGCACTGTTTCCAAACTCTTGAATAGCCAAAAATGAATAGAACTCTATACAGAGACTCAGCTCCTATTAGTGTGTATACTGCTATCTGGTTCAGTGTCAGTGTTGGTATGCGTGCCTGCCGGCTCTGCCTTACATGTTATGTCACCAAGTCTGCCATGTATGATTAAACTGCTTTTCTCTAGATCCTTTAAATATCACATAAAGCAAGCTATTTAGGATATCAGGGTGAACTCTGCTCCTCTTGTATAGTGGTTGATATACACTTCAGCAGGACTGTGTATGGTCTTCTGTGGACAAAATAATTGCATGATAACTTATTCTACTCCTGGATTCAATGTGACATGATTGTCACTTAAAAATTCATAATCGGAAGGGTTTTTGCTGCATAGTCCCTCCATAAAAGTTACTACAGAATTTGTTATGCTTTATGTCAGAATTTGTTAATATCCAAGTGCACACTTAAGATTATCTATTCTATCCTGCTATCTCTGTGGGATGTTTGCCTTTTTCATTGGATATTCCAGTTTTGGTAACAGAAGTCATACATTTGTTCTTTATTTATCTATATGAGACACTGTCATGCACGCCTCTCAATAATGTATTATTGTTGATTAGTGATGAGTGAATGTGCCTAGATTCACCCACTCTAGAAAACTTTAATCTGCACCTTACTTTTCAAGGTTAATAGGCAAGCTTTTGGCAACCAAAGGGTATGGAGAACTGGGCACTGCCAGGGGTGACATGTACCAGGGGGAAAAAAATGAAAATTCCATTCAATAGGGAGAGGGTCCTCCTTGTTATGCGAATTCTAGAATGACACAGGAAAAACACTATTGTTTGCTAATACATGTTTGGGAGATAACTTTAGGCTGTATACGGTGTTATAGAATATTACGATGCTCATGGACAGCATTAGTGGCACTGTATTCTGGCATCGTATATTTTGCATGTGTAATTAATCTTTTAAAATTTCCATTTAGCTTAAGGTGAATGCAGGTCCCTAATCTGATTCATTTTAACATAAAAAAAATACTTCTTTAGGTTGTTTTGGCTGCAACACCTTATTATGTAGCAGTAAAATATGAATAAAGCAATAAAAGAGTGGTGGAAGTGGCAGCCACAACAGATTTGAACGCTATGGGAAGGTTTACTCTTTTAAAAAAGAATAAAGCTAAAACCCCAACATCATATTAATATTCAAACAGTGGCAAAACAATTTCATCGTATAGCCAGTAATCTTATTTTTTTTTGGCAGTACCACACTGTATTGTCTTAAAAGTTTGAAGAAATGTCAAAACATAGTGCACAAAAAAATAACAGCCTCACATTCCAGAGATGAGCTATGACTAAGGATGAGTAAGTCAGAAATGCATCAGTGGTTGCTCTTTGTATAGATGCATGTGGAATAAAGTTTGAATTTCTTTGGAAGTTCATTGTGTGCTGGTACTACAGTTTTTGAGCCTATTACTCCGCAAGAGAGTCATCCGTTTACTGAGTGTGGATTGCGGGGGCGCATGATAAGAGTGAGCTGTGCTCTTTGTGTTTTCAATTCCAGAGATGAGATATCGGCTAGAGAGTCTGTAAGCAGGCTGACAGGACTGCAATGTAAAGGAGAGACGAAGCAGTTTTTGTCATAAAATACAAGTTAGAGTGTGACATCTTTAAGCCCCCTAATGTCACCCCCCAAAAAGCTGATGAAGCAGAGACCTGCTTTGCCAGCTTCTCCCGAGCTTCTGTAGCTGGAGAAAGACAGCTGAATGCAGAAGTGATATAATATACATCACTTCCTGCATTCTGATATCAGAGAGGAGATCTAAGGGAGATTGTGTACTGAACATTTTCTGAACTCTGGTCCTGGACCCACATGGGGAACAGGGAGCATGGGATAATTGTCAGTGACTGCACAGAGGGGGGGGGGGGCTCATGGAGGTACAACATACAAGCAATCCAGCGGCTGCAGAGTTTGTATGTAAACAGACATCACTGGCTGTTTCAAATTCTGACAGTTTCCCAACCGTGCGCATACGAGGCGCCACACACAAGTGGGCGCGGGCACAAGGATGTTTTGAAAAAGCCTGCCTCCATCTAGAATTTGGCCATTTGGCCGTTTATGTCTTGCCAGAGGGGTGCAAGTGGTTAACAAATAGTAATATCAATAGAAAGAGGTTAATGGAAACAATATCAGCTATTATATATTCCTTTCCTATAACCTAATTGTCAGAGGTACATCTTGCAAAGTTAATAAAAATTTGGTTAGACAGCTCAAAAAGTTCAATCAGCCATTTAAATTTGGGCAAACTGTGCATCTAACAGAATCACTAAACAGTCTGATGAGTCATAGAAACTACAAGTCGTCAAACTTAAGTGGACTTCAAGTCAGTTGAAGGAGCTAAGCTTAATATTTCAGCAATAATACAGAAAGAAGATAGGACTGCTGCTTTTAACAGCAAAATATATTTGCTGAACAAATTATGAAATTGTATCCACTTCAAGCAGCTGAGGCAGATTAAGTACTTCAGTGAAACCAGTTAATGAATATGTAACTGTATTTTTTTGAACTAATATTACTACAAATAAACTGATTATAAAGAAGTTCTGTAGTTGAAAAAGGTCAGAATTACAAGTTACAGTAAAGAAATAATATGGTGAAAATACATAATGTAATTTCTTTCAAGAATATAAGTTTGCTTTAGACATAAACACACCATTTATGGTGAAAAAAACAAAATTCTACCAGCAGAATTTGTTATACTTTGATTGTCTGCAACTGCTCCCCCTGATATTTTTCTCATACCCATCTCCTACTTGTTTATTGAATCAAAAAGGCTCATGAGCATACTATATTTTTGACTGTGTACTGAATGGATCCAAATGAAACATGTTCAAATCAACAACCACTGGATCACTCCAAATTTACTGCAGGCTGCAGAACCAGCAAATATTTAACCTATAACCCAGGTTGCTTGCAGTTTCAGAAAATGGCAAAACATGTAGGTTGTTATTTAGCAATTAATTACCAGAAATGCACTTTCTGGAATGTGAACTGTTCATATGGTTCAGCCACTTCCTTATAGAAGTCAGGGTTGTCAGAAGCCATTTGTCAGTGTGTGTTGGAGGAGACAATGAGTAGATAGGGGCAGATCACAAAGTTTTTGTAAGAAAAGTTTCTGCTGCTGAAAACTGCTGTATTTACAGTAAGCCACATACACTCTGTTTTGGTTGGAACATGGAGTAGATAGGGACACATTGCATAGTGTTTGCAGAGAGATAATTGCTGCTGAAAACTGCTATGTTTACAGTCAGCCACATCCAAACTTAGTGTGTGTTGCAGATAGAGATCAATCACATAGGTTTTTTTTCAGGGGGAAATAGTTACTGCTATACTTCCACTACACAGTACTCCTGAAAACTGCTATATTTACCGTTAGTGATATACACAGTCAATGTGTTTCGGAAACTTGAAGCAAGTAGGGAAAAACCATACAGCTTTTGATGGTAGAAATGGTTCCTGATATACAACTATAATGCCATATAGTGCAATACAGTGTTGTATTGTGCCACATTACACTTTGTTGTGGTGTTGTGGGCTTCATACTGCATAAATGCCCTGTTTTCACTGGACTGTATTGTGCTACATTATTATAAATTGCAGTGTGGTGAGCTAAATATTATTAAGAATCCCCTTCTGTGTTCCCGTTCATAGACCCAAAACCCCTTCCTAGGACTACCTTTTTGGGGGAGGGTCAGCAATGCTGCCCTTTGTAACACATTCTAATACTTGTGTAGTACAGTTTAGTGCACCAGAGCACCAAATCCTCAATCCTGCTATTGTTATAGCTACTAATAAAATTAGGGAACCCCCTGTATTTATCTTTTTTGGCCTTAAGAAAGATGTAGAGGTTCTGCTTGCACAGCTAGTAGAGAAAAAGCAGGTTCTGCATCTGCATTTTTTTTTAAATGTACTGTACATAAACCATTTGTTTCACATTTTGCATGGACGATTCCTCATGGACTATTGGGTCCTCATGGACTATTGGGTGTCATGGCTTTCCTCTGTAAAATAATACAATCAATAATTTTGATTTCTTGATTATAAATCTGGCTGGTATCTCACAAGTGATAAGCAAATTCAGCAAATTTTGGTTCATTGCATGTACACCAAACCTAGGGGGGAAATCCTCAAACCCCAAACAGTGTTGCAAACCCCACTGAAGTCTTTTAGAGCCAAATTCTGTAATTATTTCTGGCCTATTTCAATGCCAATTTGCAAGGTTTTTGTGAAGAAGGGGCATAGATAGCTGGGTACTGTTGTAGGGACAGTAGTGCAAAAAAGTACAGTTCAGTGGGCAGCAGGTCTTTTAATATGCCTTAAAGGTCAACATTAAAACTTTCAATGCCTTTAAATATTATGAAAAGGGTATTTCCACAGTGGGGTGTGCGAGGACCCAGAGGGGAAAATAAAAAAAGGGGGCTTTTAAGAAACAAGTCCAGACCTCGTGTATAAAAATCTTAGAAGTACATTTATTCAATAAATCGTTGTATACATTATTTAAGATAAAAAACGGAATACAAAATCATCAATAAAAATGCTTTTACAAATGCAGGTTCACCGAATGGTGACGATACCGTGCAGTTACGATGTATATGGTTGTTTGTTATCAGAATGGTATAAACGCTCCTGTCGGAGACAGCACCCTGTAGTCTTCAGGAAAAACAGGCAGCCGGCATACTAGACTTAGAGGTAGTGAAGTTCTGCTCTTGCCGTGTGTGGTGTTGCTGTTTCTTTTCCAGACATCAGGGTGCTGTCTCCGACGCGATCCCTCCATTTGTGTTTACCTGTGGCGGTTCATGCTTGACAAAACCAATCCCTTGTTTGTATTTGAAGCAGTTTTTCCACTATATTCTCGCTTCCCTGACTAACTGACGGTGAAGACACATATATGTAAGCATTCAACATTTACAATACTTTTACATTTATTGTGATCGAGATTAATGTATGTAAAGCATGATTTTACTTGTGAGACTAAAGTGCAGTTCTCTGATCCTAATTCTATTATATGTGGGCTTATTACTCTTATTCTAGGACACATATCTCCCATAGAATTGTCTCTCTCCCCTGAGGAAGCCCTTTCGGGGCGAAACATGTAGGGACTTACAGGAGCGTTTATACCATTCTGATAACAAACAACCATATACATCGTAACTGCACGGTATCGTCACCATTCGGTGAACCTGCATTTGTAAAAGCATTTTTATTGATGATTTTGTATTCCGTTTTTTATCTTAAATAATGTATACAACGATTTATTGAATAAATGTACTTCTAAGATTTTTATACACGAGGTCTGGACTTGTTTCTTAAAAGCCCCCTTTTTTTATTTTCCCCTCTGGGTCCACGCACACCCCACTGTGGAAATACCCTTTTTTTTTTTCTTGCATTGGAAACCTGGGGTGTGAAACTTCCAGCTCCTCTATATGTCTTCTGCAACGCATGTCTACTAATATTATCCCTTAGCCTTTAAATATTATGCCTTAAACCTGCATGTAATGTAGCACACCACCTTAAAAAGTAAAAAAACTACTGCAAATAAATGACTGATCCTTTCCTTGCTTGCTTCTGTTAGTAACAAAGGTATAGTATTCCCTTCAAAATCCATACCAGACTTGTTTTAGATATGGGTCTGGTATGAAATGAATGCCGTATGGGATGGGGTTTAAGTTTGCACTGTTAGGGTGACCATGGCTTCTGTCTGTTTGTAGGTCAACAAACATGTCAACTAAGTGAACTGTTTGTCTACCTGCCAAAGCACAACCTAAACAATAGATTATATTTTGCTTTTGTCACTGTCAAGTTTATAGAGCAGTGGTCCACTATGTCCCAAATTTGGATTTAAATTGCTGGAACCGCTTTCTGGTTCTCACATTGTATTATATTGAGAACAATTAAATAAATGTGGTCAGAGGTGACATAATATAGCTTCTATTCTCGTTTCATGATTCAGTTCATATTCTATCTCCCTTTCTTTGATGAGATACTTTTCGAGTGATCCTCTATTACCTGCAATCTAAGTCCTAACCTAATAATTTCATATACCCCAAGCAGAAACCATTCACCCAATATTCATACACCTCCCTACTCCTTAGCTAGCAAACAAGAATCTAGATGTCTGCAAGCTTATTTCAAAATTTAAACAAGCAAAGGGTCATCCCGAGTGACATCATTGTGTGAAAATGGTCCAATTTAGGGTACCCGGCTGACCCACAATACCTGTTTGTGGGGGTGGGTCATTGGGGCAGCATTCATTGTGATTGATGAGAAATCTACATCACTGGATGACATAAATGATGATCAATTTATATTGTGGGACATTATTTGGATTTTTTTATAATAAAGGAATTTTTCTAAGGTGTATTTATTTTTTAAATTTTGGTGAATGAGTTACCAAGAATGCTTATCTTAAACGGCCTTCCCGATTCCAATAAGTTCCCTCCCTCTTAGAGCCTAGTTGTGGGGATGAGTTATTTGTCCTCATCAACATGCAACAAGTGACATTTTAGAAAAAAATAGTTCTGCCTCAACCACCGATTTATGTATTTGCACATACGTTCCCGAGACTCATCTGTACAGATAGTATGACAACCTACTGACCTGACGGTATCCACAGACAGGGTCCAAATCGCTAAGAAAAAAACGCAATCTTGGAGAGGAACTGCTGCACTCCTTACCAGAACCCCTATGTATAAAGGAGAGTGCTGTAGTAACCACGGATGGCGCCATGCATCTTCAAATATATGATAAATGTCACCAGCACAGGTGTGCACACCTATATCTTGTGTCAATAATCCATCTTCTTTATTGATGCAGGCTGTCACAAAACAACATTTAAGGGCCATGCTGGGTCCCCTTCCAAAAACCTGATGAAACTTTGTTTTGTGACAGTCTGCATCTGTAAAGAAGATGGATTATTGACACAAGACATAGGTGTGCTGGTGACATTTATCATACAAATCACTAAGAAGACTCAGAGTGGAATCAAATTTAGTTTATTTAGCCTTCACAATACAAAGGATGTGATTCCTTGTCACTCTTAGAGGTGGAAAATACATTCCTATCTAAAGCCTTCCACACAATACATAGACCCTGTTACCTCAGTGAGGGCAAAGACAGAAAGGAAGTAGAGAAGGGAGTCTGGGACAATCTAATAGAAGACTGTACTAATGTACAGAAAACAGCAGGGGTGAAATGGAAGGTTCCAAAGTATACAAAGATTAAGCTGTAGCAATGCTAATCTACCACTAGTTGCTGGGAATACACTATAACATAATGGTATGCAATGAAATGCATATGCAGTATAACAGAAATAACAGAAATTACAGCAGCTGTGGCAGCACAACACAGTATTTTCACCTCAATTACATTATCCTGGCAGTTTTTTTGTATAAAATGGCATGGAGTCTCCCAAAATACATACCAAACCTTTGAGGTTTGGTATGTATTTTGGGTGGTCAAGGTATGTATTTTGGGAGGTTCCCTTGCCATTTGATATAACGGAAACCAACCAAGCAGTGAAATGTCATTAAGCAGCAAATTGTATTTTTTTTTCTTTCTGTGCTGTAGCACATTCTATAGGTGCACCATTTTAATGCAGGGTTAGGGGGGGCCCAAGCATGCTATTTAAATGAATTAAGTATTATTAATGTTGACCTTTAAGTGTTAATAAATGATCTGCTCCCCAATAAATGGTATCTTTTAAAAAAAAACTTATTTTGCATTAACCTATGTCCCCAGGGCACTGTCCAGCTCCCTGTGTTGCTTGTTTCACCATCTCTTGGCTATTACCCTTGAAAATGGAGAGAACTGATTTTGAAGATTTACCTATTGTCTTTTTTTGGGTTCACAAAAAAGGTTGCAATTTGCAAATTTTAATGACAAGTCCACCAAACTCATCTGCGAATTGAACCCAATCAAATTTGCCCATCGCTATTCAGGAGGCAGAAAAACTGAGGAACCAGTATAGGAGAGAGATATGGATGAATAATATAATTGCTAAAACTTGCATGGAAATTGATGTTTCTATATTGTTTAAGGTAATTAAAAGGATTGATGTTTTTACCATGCTTTTTACCATGTCATCCTTTCTCTGTTTTGTGGTATTGTTTATTTTATTTTTTTACTTTATTAACTGTACCCAGTGTGCAAGTCCCTGTGCCCTTTTATATCAATAATTTGCATATTGGCTTGGAAAATGGACAGAATTTATTATAAAGATTCTTCTATATTGGCTTCAATGGGTTTGGCATTTAGATCCTGTGGACTTCAAGTAGGATTCAATAACCCCAATTGAATTAAACATGGGTAGACTTTCTTATCTCTAATTGCTATAAACTTATATATAATTTCTATATGAAGTTTATTTCGATTTTTAACATTAATTGTGTGCCTATAACAAAAAAGCAAACCCTTCAAATACTGGTGTAGGCAAATTTACCTAGTGTATGTTCCTATTATGAAAATTATATGTAGTCATAATTAGTGCAAATTTTTCCTTATCAACTAATATGATTAAACAGAATTCAATGAGCATCAGGATTCTAGATAATGGCAGAATATGATACTCCTATAAAAATTAGTGCAAACCTTTTTCCCCCAGTCTTTTTTTACTTATTTAATCACTTCCCATCCAACCATTGTAATTAAATAGTCAGACAGTGTCTTCTTGAATGCGGGTGGACATTTCAAGAAGTCTGCACCCGCTCATGCACATGTGAGGCAGCGTGCATGAGCAGGAGTGGATGTTCTAAAACTGTCATAATTTTAAACAGCCTGCCATGGTTGTTTACATACAAGTGCTTGGGCAGTCATACAAGCGTAAAGCCACAGAATGACTTGTATGTTGTATTTCAATGTGCATCCCCCTCTGCCGCCACCTATCCAGGGCTCCACTGTGGCCCGTGTGGGGACCGGCACAGTGATTCCCTGAAAGGAGGAATCAATCTTGCACTGATATTACGTACGATCTCTGATTGCAGCAGTGATGTGTATTCCATCACTTCCACCTTCAGCTGTCATTATTTTGGCTTCTGTAGCCAGAGAGAAGCTGGTGAAGCAGATCTCTGCTTCATCAGCTTCTTTGGGGGTTCCTGGGTGACATCATAAATAGGACCTGTCACTATATATTTGGTATCACATAGGGGCTTCTTAGACCCCTATGTGATAGCAAAAAGTGTAAAAAAAAGGTTTAAAAAAATTAAAGTAACATAAAAAAATTAAAGTCCCCCGCCCCAGGTACACACATATAAATGCAAACATGTGTTGGATGCGTAGATATGCGTAAACAACAATTGCACCCATTACGCCACACATGTTACATGGAGTGTTAGAAATAATTCTAGGGCCATTAATCACTGTTAACACTAAACGGATGAGTGGTAAATCCTTTTAAAGCATCGCCTATGGCGAATTTTGGGTATGGTAGTTTTTTTGTGATTTTGCGGACGCACGCAATTTTAAGGCTTGACATGTATGGTGTCTATTTAGCTGATGTGACCCAATCTTGTATACTTTATCAAAAAATTGAGTAATAATTCTCAATCAATTAATACTCAATCAAAAATTGAGCAATAATACATGTTTCATAACATAACAGGATATTTCTGCTACTTGTGTAGTAAAAAATAAAAATCCCATTGGTGATCAAATACCACCAATATACCACCACCACAAATATCACTCTATCTGTCCCCAAAAGTGATATAAAATGTATTTCAGTACAGCCTTGCATGACTGAATGAATGTTAGTCAAAGTACCACTGAATAAGTGCTAAATAAGGGAAAATGGCCTGGACATGGAGGGGGTTTAACACCCCTGTCCTCAAGTGGATACCAAGGCATTATAAAAAGCAAGGGGTAAAGGGTTGAGTTTTACCCTTTTAAATGCAGTAGTAAAATGTCCTGTGTTACTTGCCTGTGAGTGTGGTACAACATTGATCCAAAATATCTGATAGTCACTGGTCATGTCACTGTGTGAAATATTTATATACCTTTTGAATTTACCTACATGACACATTTTTGCTGTTGTTGTTCTGTGATATTGTGGTAATGCTTGGTCTGTCACAGTAACTTCTACTCCTAGATTTATATTTAGGTTACTGAGTTTTAATAGGTTTCTTAACTCAGTGACAGTATTCTGTACCATAGTGTTATGCAGGAAAATAACAGTGTTTTTTAGTTAAATCTACAATTTAAATAAGATATTGTAAAAAGTATTACCAGTCTTTTGGACATGGGCAATGAAAAATAATGCTGTGCAGCATAAATTATGCATACAGTAATGTGTTAAAAAGCAGACTCAAAGAAAAATGCCTTTTAACATTTTATCTTCAAGACATTGCTCTTGGCATTCTTAAAAATTAATTTAGTGCATCCTTTATTTTTCTTCTCACTGCCCTTTTCTGTCAGCTGCAACATGTATTTTATTGAAATTCCTCAAATTTACCAAAGAGAGATTCATATTTTCTTTCTCAAATGCATATATTATAGCTAGAAAAGGTGTGTTAGAGTAGAGTGAATAATCCTAGCAAAAACTATGTTTACTGAAATAGACCCACAGTTTGATTCTTCTCTCGGAGAACAACAATATATAATTACTTTACAGTGACGGTAAGTAGGGAAAGTTTGGCATCACAAACTGACATATGTTTTCCTGTTTTCAGTTAGTGTCAGTCTGTATAATGGTGCCATCTCCAAAATGTCACTAAGGGGTCTATTCACTAAGCTGCCGTAGGCAGCCGAGCGAATGACCGACCTGAAGCAAAGTGAGCCGAACGCTGTTCGCTATTCACTTCAGGCTGGTACGGCTGATTTCAGCCATATATCGGCTGAAATCAGCCATACATCGGGTGGCTTTGTGTGGCTTCAGGTCGGCCGAACATGCTCAGCATGTTCGGCTGACCCGAAGTGCAGAAGGAGCTCAGAAGGCTACTCGCTGCTGTTCATTCTATTCTTATAGATGCCGAACAGCAGTGAGTGAATAGCCAAATGCCGCTGAGCGTCATGAACACTCCTGTCTGGACGTTTCTGGACAGTCGATGGATGGGAGGTGGTTAACCCTTTTGCTGCCAAGGACGTACGTCGTACGGAGCTACAAAAGTGCTTCCAGCTGGCCAGGTCCGTACGCCGTACGGACCTGGCATTTACAGTTCTACTATAAGCTGATGGTCGCTTTAGCGACCATCAGCTTATAGTAGAACTGT
>NW_017307123.1:308591-351544 GCF_000935625.1 Nanorana parkeri
CCGGCCAATAGAAAACAGTTGGACGGAGCTAGCTGTAACTGCTAGCTCCGCACAATCGTTTTCTATTAATTTTTTCTACTTTTTAAACTATTTTTCTATTCTGCTCGGTACCACAGAGGGACCGAGCAGAACAGCCGAGCCGAATGCCGTTCAGCGGCATTCAGCTATTCACTCACTGCTTTTCAGCATCTATAAGAATAGACCAAACAGCAGGGAGTAGCCTTCTGGAGGTTCGGCTTAGCCGATCCTGATGTTGGATCGGCTGAGTTGAAACTCCTTTGGCACTTGCACAACTTTGAAATACATTTTTCACAAAATTTTGTTTTTTAAAAAATTAACAACCATGTGTTAACATATGTGATGTGTTGCCACAGCACAGATTTATCCTGATAAAGTTATGTTGTGTTTGATTATAATGAGTTTAGTGTATTTTTATAGAAAATATTGTTTTGACATTTGTGCAACTGTCATGGTATGGCAGTATGACCATTTTATTCTACTGGTCTTTTGCTTACAGAATTTTTTTTTTATAAAGCTGTAAGTTAAACGGTTGAAAATGAGAAAAAAGTGAAACATAGCAAAAATGGTCCACCGTGGCCCAGTTGAACGTACGTCCCAACAGTGAAAGAGGTAAAGTGAGACCTTAACATTAAAAGCTCAAGTTCAATTAGGTGTTTTTCAGCCTATATGGAGATTTTACTGTCACTTTCTCACCTTTCAATGCCTCAGGAAGCAAGTCACCATGCATGAAAGAAGCAGTGGAGAATATTGTAGCAGTGGTGACAGAAAGCAGGGAGTGGTTATTAGTTGAGGATGGAAAACTTAGAGATAAGATTTCTATAATGCACAAGTTTGCATGGCATACTTGCACGTTATGACAACCCCATTCACCCTCAGTTCTTTGAGCTCTTAACATCGCCACCAAAAATACAGAACCCCTATTCTACTGTATACTCATTGCATCATGCAGAGCTAGCCTCTGCATGTAAGTCTCACTCTGAAATCATGAAGAGCCAAGATCCCCAAGCTACATAGTCTTTTTTCTATTATGGATGCTGTTGATAAAGATCCAGGTGTAAAAACTAATTGTAGAAGAAACTATACTTTAAAATGCTAGAGGATGAATTGAAAAATAAAAGTTTATGTATGCTAATATGCAGTAAACAAAAATCAAAGTGTCTATGATTGTGTAAATTGCAATTATTTTAGAAATCTTTGAGGAAAAGGTGCATTTTAGGTCTACAAGTTTATTTTCCAAAAATATAAGTATTTTCAAAACAGTGTTATGTCTCTGCTATGATTACAACTTTCAATTCTGAAAGAATTCAAAAGCCTCAGATGGAAATTCCAAAATGGTAGTATTAGATTATTATTTTAAAAAATTGGGCAATACAGGTAAAAGCAGAAGCCTAGAAACTGAACATTTCAATGTACAAAGAGAAATAAAAAAAAATATCAAATCAATGGCTGCAAATATTCAAGTAAAACACCTTTTAGTTTGCAGACACAAGTTCTTTTTTTTAGAGCTTGTCTAAGAGGGTTATTCACTAAGGAGCCAAAGGATCCAGCCGTAGCTTTGGCTGACACTTTGGCTCACTTCGGCCGCAGGAGCCCTTTGGTTATAGACCGCAAAGCAGCCGAAGGCAGGCGAATGCCTCAGCCAAGCCAAGCGCATATGTTTCAGCTCAGCTGAGCTGTAGTCTCAGCCGAAGTGGGGCGAACGGTCTGCCAAAGCAGACTGTCCTCCCTGCAAATGACAACAGCTGGTATAGCCAGCTGAGATGTCATGGCTGGCTCTTCACAGTTGTTGTAATGTAATGACAGATCAGCGTCCCCAAATGACCTAGGGACACTGATCTGTCATTAAACAACAACAACTAAGTGGAGCCAGCCATGACTTCACACCCAGCTCTGCCCAGTTGTTTTCATTTGCCCAGGATCTGCTGGAAGACTTTGGCAAGTGCCAGCCAAATGTAAACAGTTGGGCGGAGCTAGCCCTTGTCCCCATTGGCACAAGGACATGGTGCTTTTCCAGGGGGACTCTGGAAAAGCACCCCCCAGTGCCCTGGGCATGTGGCCTGGTATGGTAGTATAACTTTTGGGGGGAACCCCACACATTTTTTTCTTTAAATATGGGTCCTTTCTAATATTCCTACCAGGGGCTCTGGTATTGTTTGTGAGGGGGGCCCCCATGCTGTTTTTTTTTTTTCTTAATTAAAAAAAAATTGTTTATTTTTTTTTTTTTTATTATTTGTCTACCTAGGATGTAGTGATCAGAATAGCTGAGCATAATGCCGCTTGGTGGCATTCGGCTATTCACTCACTGCCATTTGGCCCCTATGAGAATAGGGGCAAACAACAGCAAGTGAGCTGCCGGAGCTCAGCTCAGCCGATCCAATTGTTGAAACAGCTGAATTGAACGGCTTCTAAATTTCGGCTCTGCATGTTTGACTGCCTCCGGAAACTTAGTGAAAAACCAATAGGAGTGAGAATTAAAGTTCCCCGGTCATCAGATAAATATGTTAGCTGATATTGCTGACCTCTCCTGAAAATGCCTAATCTTCAACATCAATACTTTAAATTACTGACCAAAACAAGTTTAGAGGTAAGGAATTCTAACTTTTTTGCGGGAGGTGGGAAGTGATATTAAAGTGAATATGTTGTTTTGCCTCTCATGGGCAAAACACAGGTTCACTTTAAGTAAGACAGTAAGATTATAGTGTATATCCTGATATCTAATTTTAAAAGTGACACAGCTTGCTTGTAAATGTGCAAAATTATTAGTAGGGATGTTCAGATACCAGTTTAGATAGCAGTGCCGATATTGACATTTTCACGAGAACTACCAGGGTCATAGCGGTTGCAGCTGAGACCTAGCTCTGGTTTTCCACCGCTGTCCTGAAATCATTAGTCTGTTTTGTTTTAGAAAAAATGTCACATGACATTAAAGAAAATGTTTTCAGTATTTGTGAGTACTTGGACAAGTATCAGTACTTGGTCTGGCGAAAATGGTATCAGTGCATCCCTAATATAAGTATATATAAAACAAATCATACTTTAAAACAGGGATGCACAAATCCCAGGAGTCCTGTATGCTCCTTAAAAATGACAGCTGCCTCCTAACTTTTGAACGGGCTCCATGAGGCCACAGGTGCGGACGCAGGTCCAGACCTCATCACAGACAACCAGGCAGGCACAATACATCGCCTCTGGCAGCCCTGAAAAACTGAGACCGTGGCTTCCGGGCCCTGTCCAGCAGGGGGGGATGATGAGCCCTCTCCATTCCTCCATGGGGGATACCAGAGAACTGGTGACACCTATCACCTCATATCCAACTTCCAACGAACCCCAGTCTGACGCAACATTGACAGATATGTTGGTATCTCTCAGAAGCACTATACACTCTGACATGCAACATCTGATAAGACAATTTACAGCTGACATTCAGGAAGTGAGGGAGAGAGTCTCCCACATTGAGGAGAAGATGGGGGATTTCGCTTCTACAGTGAATGAATTGGTGGATGCCCACAATGAGAGAGACGAGGAAATATTGTGGCTTAAAACTAAACTGACAGACCTGGAAGATCGCAACCGCCGCAACAACCTCAAAATCAGGGGGATTCCTGAGTCTATTAAGCAATCGGATCTCACGGGATATGCACAGACTCTCTTTAAGACACTCCTCCCTGGGGCTTCGGATACAGATCTCACCATTGATCGTATCCATAGACTGCCTAAACCGTCCCACCTACCAGACAACCTACCAAGAGACACTCTGATGCGCGTCCACTTCTATCAGGTCAAAGATCAGATCTTGAAGGCTGCCAGGCTCTCTCCTCTAAAGACTCCTTACACCTGCCTAAATTAACAAAGTCTCAGCTTGGTCAGGTCAATAAACAATTCACACAGGAAACCTTGAAACCTTTTATGCTGAAGGTGTTCGATGCTGCTGCTGCCTCTGAGGCTTTCCCTCCGGAGATGCTGAAGGCCCTCATTGTGACTATCCCCAAACCAGGTAAGACACCAGATTCACCCCAAAATTTCCACCCTATCTCACTCTTAAACTGCGACCTAAAGATATATGCCAAACTCATAGCCCAACGGCTCACTGACGTGATTCCGACATTGGTCAAACCTGACCAAACATTTGCTTATGATGTTCTCCTCATGTTAACGAATCCGGTGTCCTCCCTGTTAGAAGTATCTCGTGTTATTCAATCATATGCTTATGTGTCCTACTACAAAGTGAATGCTACCAAATCTCAGATTCTGAGCCTAGGCCTGGACCCTGAGACCATAGATACTATCAAAACGCATAGCGACTACATTTGTCCAGTCTCAGGTATTACATACCTGGGAGTTACCCTGACTAGTTCTACCCCCAAGCTGTTTGACCGCAACTTCCCCCCATTCCTAGAGAAGCTCAAAAAGGACTTGGCTAACCTCAACAGGAAGGTTTTGTCGTGGTCCGCGAGATTGGCATTGTTTAAGATGCTATTCTTGCCTCAAATTTTGTATCTCTTTCGCACGTTGCCTATTACCATCCCACAATGGTATTTTCGATCCCTACAAGCCTGTCTCAAAGGCTTTGTGTGGCAGGAGCGCCCACTCGCTACTAATCAAACACAGGTCAGTGGGGGGTATGGGATACATAGATTTTGCAGATTATCATTTAGCTACTTTACTGACGCACATCATAAATTGGTTCACAGCACCCAGCGACAAACATTGGCTTAATATAGAACGGGAAATGGTCCCTGGTAGAGACCTACTCGCATACCTACTGTCCCGTCTCTGGGAATCCGCTCCCATGTCGGGGCTATCACCACCCATCAGAGCGTCGGTGGGGTCCTGGGGAACACTAATAGGGTCAACATTCTCTCACGCTCCCTTGAAGCCTGTTCCAGTGCCGATGACCTCCCTGGAACTTCTGGTCCCGGACCTTTCTCTGATGACCTGGAGGAACAGGGGCATCGACACTTTGTCGGCCATTATGAAGGGAAGTGAGATAAAAAGATTCCAGGACATCTCCACTCAATTTGGACTTCCTCAGACAGAATATTACAGGTATCTTCAAATATCCCATCTTCTCCAACACAGAAAGAACCTAACCATTAGACTCCCTCTTAGAGTAGTTTCCTTCTATGCCTCCAGCCCTCCCCAGACCAGGGGCATCTCGTTCTTCTACCTACTCTTCCACAACAAACTAAACTTCGGGAAAAGCTCTCCCCTCCTGGCTTGGGAACGGAACATGGCTGGCTCTATCCCTGAAGCCCAGTGGCTGACCTCCTTCAGGAAAACCTGGAGGGCCTCTAGATGTGTGAACATGTGGGAACTAGCTCAAAAGACAGTGTTGCGATGGTATCTGACTCCTTCCCGACTAGCCAAGATGTCCCCATCTTCCTCTGCACTGTGCTGGAGGGGATGTGGACAGATGGGCACACTGCTCCACACCTATTGGTCCTGCAGGTCCCTCACAAGCTTCTGGAAGCAGATTTTCCAGATAATGTCGGCCGTGACTGGCCTCTCTATAGCCCCCACACCCAACTTAGCTCTTCTTCATGTTGGTATAGACCAATATCCCAATAACCTCAGGGCTATCATAATTCACACCCTCCTAGCAGCCAAACTCACAATAGCAAGACATTGGAAGGGTACACAGGCAGTTAACCCATCAGAAACCATACAGATACTACAACTACACTGCGCATACGAACGAGCGGTTGTGAGCCGCAATGACTCCATAGCGAGCTTCCAAAGGAAATCGCAAGCCTGGTATCTGTGGTCTCAGAAAAACACACCTACCCCATGAATCCTAAAGAGAGCGACACATGGAATTTTCAGATAATATCTGGGTAGCACCTCTCAGGACCTCACAATAGAACATATCACATACTCTCATGTTACAGTGCATGCACCATTACCCGTACATTGGGTTGGTGATTTGGTCCTGTTAGGACCCTCTGTGTTGTTTACTTTCTTTTCCTTTTTTTCCCCTTTATCCTGTCTTGTATAATTGAAAATTTCCTCAATAAAAATCTATTGAAATTAAAAAATGACAGCTGCCTCCTAGCTTTTGAGATTTTCTCTAGTCTAGTCTTGCAGCTGGAAAAATATCTGTACTTGTATGGTACTTGGTATCTGAACATCCCTAATTATTAGGTACGTGTTTTTTTTAAAAGAGCATTTTTGACGCATTTTGAGTTTCCGGTCCATTTCCTGACCCTACAAAATGTGACATGCAGTATTTTTTCTGTTGTAACCTGAACGGACTGCGCACGTGAGAACTGTAGCCCTTAAAACACATAGGGATACATTGGGATGTATTTTTAGTGCAGGAGCGTATGGATCAGGTCAGCACAGAAAACGGATGTCGTGTGAACAGGCCCTAAAAGTCCACCATCAAATTGATGCAAAAAAAATAGCTCTACACATATATCACTCCAGTTACCAACTTCACCTGTGGAAATCTGTGCCAAGTGCAGCCGTGCTAATAGGAAAAGTATTTACTTATCTTTAGCACAGGAAAGTCTCTCATGTCTTTTTTCTTCCTCTCTGGCTGCAAAAGGCTTTTGCACTGCTGCCACTTGATGTTGTAAACCATCTCCATATGCAGTCCTGTCAGCAGTCTTCACTGAGTAACTCTGCCATGAGGGGAAGAAGCAAAGCACGCTACTCTCTAACGCGTTTCTCCCCAAAGTGGGGCTTCATCAGAGGGGCGTGATCACGATCATTGAAAGACAACAACTGGGTGGAGCCAACCATGACATTAAAGCTGGCTCCGCCCAACTGTTTACATGTAATGACAGCCAAGTGTTCTCTGGGACACTTGGCTCTAATTGAAAGACAACAACTGGGCAAAGCCAGCCGAGCCAAAGCAGACGAGTTCAGCTTGGCTGAGCCACTCGGCTGCCTTTGGCTGCTATACGGGCTATTGTGAATAGCCTGTACAGCAGCCCCTCGGTTCAACTGAACAAAAGGGCTCAGGCTGCCAAAGCGAGCCGAAAGATCAGCCGAAGCTACGGCTGGACCCTACGGTTCTTTTGTGAATAACCCTATAAGTGTGAAGTGAGGTGAAGTGTTACCATATTCAATTTGAGCAGAAAGTTAATCTAAATAAAAAAGTTCAAACGTTCCTGCTAGCTATCCTACATTCATTTGAATATTTGCCTATATGCTATATTGGTCTAGACTTTATTAAAAGCTATATTAATGTTTTATTATTACCAAACATCTACACATTTATGGACCACATAGTAATGCATGCCATTTGTGAAGACTCCATTGCACCAGGTGCTGGTCATTTGTTCTCCACTTAGTGAGGGGATCAGAGGTGCTATCTAGACAGGCTTGCTAAACACCATTCCTCAAAGTCCCTTAGGCTTGTATCAAGCCCACAGTGCCGCAATAGCAGCAATTTCTTCAAGAAAGTTAATTTTTAGCCTTTTTAGTATGCTCAAACAGAGTGTTCAGGAAAATGATGTATTATCACAGTACAAATCCACTTTTTAGCTCTATTCTAAATCAAGCAGTGTGATTTTTTTTAGGTAAAGGTGTGTAGAAATAATGATATTATCATGTTGTTATACGTGCCTTGGGCATGACAATGTCCTGGAGCACAAACATACAAAAATGCCAGTAGCATCTAGTCAGTGTAGATTGCTTGTTTCTAAATTTGTATATAACTGCTGTCATAGTAACAAACAGTAAAAGAACCTGGGGAAAATATCTCTTAATTTTGAAATATTGCAGTGTTACACATCATTGTATTTAAAGTGTACATACCACAAATAGGTGTTTTGATCAGTTTTTATTGATGACATAAGTTGAAACAAATTTGCAGTATACTAAAACAATAACTTATTTTCAAAAAGCTCAGATGAAAGCATGCATGCGAATGGCTGATAGCCATATGTCTAAAATAATTATTCATTGTTTGAAAAACCACTAAATAAACAGCTGAGCTGGTAACTATAGATTGTTGAGTCAATATCGTGCTTTGTAGTTTTATTTTAGTGCATAACCAAATATTCAATATATTTGTAGGCTCATTGCAGCAGACCAGGGAAATTACAAAAACAGTCAACTAAGACAAGACATTTTAGTGTGTGCATATTCTAAAGCAGAACTCTAGTTTTCAAAAATAAATATCCCATTAAAATAATAATTATTATACAGGATTTATATAGCGCCAACAGTTTGCGCAGCGCTTTACAATATAAGGAAGACATTACAATCACAATACAATTCAAGACAAGATAGTAAGGAGGGCCCTGCCTCTGAGGACTTACAATCTAAAAGGGAGGGGGAAGTGATGCATGAGGAGGTAGCTGTGTGGGGATGAATTGTCTGAGAACGTGATTGTTGAGCGGTTAGGTTGTGGCGAGATAGGCTTCCCTGAAGAAATGAGTCTTAAGGGATTGCCTAAAGGCAGTCAGTGTGGGAGATAGACGGACAGGTTGGAGTAAAGAGTTCCAGAGGATGGGAGAGACTCGTGAAGTCCTGGAGGCAGGCATGGGAGGAGTTGACGAGGGAGCTAGAAAGCAGAAGGTCATACTTTGAGACAAGGTTTGAGATATAGCGGGGGGAAGAGTTGTTAATATTTTGAATTTTATCCTTTGAGCTATTGGAAGCCAGTGGAGGGATTGACAGAACACAACTGCAGCAGCCAGCATCTCTCCCAGCATGCTGTTATCAAGGTAAAAGGCAGAGCCAATTGAAGCTTTCTTGGTTCCTCCTTGGCTATGAAGTGTCACATGACACGAGCCAATGGGAGGCCTTGGAGGAATTCCCTTGCTTATCAAGGTGCTGCTAAAGTCTGATGTGTTCAGTGGGGGATTTGGGAGATTTGTGGAGAATAAAGATTTGTGCTGGGATAGGGGATTAGTATGAAAAAAGGTGAATTGGGAGATAATATTTGTTCAGGGAGTGGGGATTTCAGCAGTCGGGGAGATGTGTACAAGGAGGAGGAAGTATTTGAGGGATCATTTGTTTGCATTTTTGTTTGGGGAGAATTTTGGCATGGAGGGGCGAGGGTGCAGATTAGTGCTGGATTGTTCATTTATTTTTTGAACGTAGGAGGGATTTTTGCTAAGAGGGGAAGTTGGGGGAAAATAGTGATTGTGGGGGAAATTTTACTTTCCCCTCACCTCTTCACTCCATAATGAACCACTGGTCCATGCACTGTGTGCATTGAACATCCATGACTGTTGTGTTTCATACTGTTGACCACATCATTTTGCGCATTATACACTCCTTACCTCTGCATTTTGTGCATCATATACTCCTGCGTCTTTCACACTTCTAAACCTAGCACTCTATGTATTACTTATTTCTGACTGCAGAACTCCTTGAATTACACACTCCTGAACCATGTGCTTTGTGTTATACACTCCTGACACTGCACTGTGTGTATTACAGACTCATTCACTATATTTACTATATTGTACATTACATACTTTAACCACTTGCCGTCCGCCCGCAAAAAAACGGACGGACGGCACTGCTGCATTGGCGGGTTGCCGTCGCCAGACGGCATTTTTTTTCTGCTCGCGCGCGCCCCCTAGCGGGCACGCACGGGCAGAAAAGACCCGACCAGTGCAAACACCCGTTACCGGGTGTTTCACATATAGGCGATCAGCGGCTCCATAGCCCGCCGATCGTCTATATGTGCTTGTTTCAAACGCCCCCCGCGGCCACACTAAAAGAAAGCTCTATCTGTACTCAAAAAAGGGTATAAAATTCATTTCAGTACAGCGTTGCATGACGGAATAAATGTCAGTCAAAGTACCGAAGCGCTGAATACTGAAAAATGGCCTGGATGGGAAGGGGGTTTAACACCGCGGATGTCTACTGGTTAAAGTGTTTAAATAGTTGCTAAGCAGTCTCTGGCTATTTTAATGAAGTTCTTCTTTAAGGTAGGCTTAAGCAAACTGCAAGCTCTCAGTGTATATTCTGTATGCACAAAAGCAAATGTAATGATTGTGCTGAGGTTTATACATGTCTGTGAGACTCTTGGTTGTATATTTTTTAGGTACAACGACTGTGGCATATGTGTGCCATGCATTTAACCAGGTGGCTTTAAACCTCTAATACTGTTACCATGTGCTGCAGTATTACCCTTCATAGGGTGACCAAAGGTGCCCCAGATATTTTACAATTTTAGCAATGATCATATGGTGCTTACACCTAATTACTGCCTATTTCCACCACCTGTCAGGACTGTATACAAACTCTTCTGTCATAGTATACAGTGGTGAGTGATTTCACCTGTAGAAGCCAGTTTTTCCTTAAGGCAAGTGATCCTACCAGTACGCAAATACCCCAGGACATAAACTATGTAGTCTAACTGTATAATGTCCCAGGCTATGGTCAGAACTGGTGGAAGACTGAGAGTATTCCAGGGACAGGCTGTGTTCAGGACTAGCAGCAAACAGAGAGTATTCCAGGGACAAGCCATAGTCAGGACTGGTAACAAGATACAAGACAAAATGCAAGCTACAAGAGAGGTAGACAGAAACAGGATACAAGATCTGAGGCTCATGAATACAGGACTAGGCAGAACTAGCTAGAATTATCACAAGTCCAGAGCCATTGGCTTGTGATGCTTAAATAAAGTGCCACTAACCAATCCCAAGACTGATGGGTATGTAGCAGGGTCATTAGCCCATAGTTGAGGGAGAGGTGCTGAGGGTGTGTGACCAGGCTTATTAGCCCACAGCTGACAAGGAAGTCTGGATCAGATGCAGTGGCAAAAAACAAGCACCAGAAAGAACTGAGAGGTTACGGCAGGCATAGGAGCATTAGACATGCTGTTAACACCACCCTCCCCAGATGCATCCTTTCCACTATCTAATGAACTTAAGCATTTGTTTACATCCTTTGCAAAAGTCACCTGTGTACTGAATGTGATTTCACAGCAGCACCCTATAGACTTTTATAGGACCGGTTTCCCAAGGATAGAAACATTCATGATAACATCTCAGATGTCCAGGGGGAGCTACTATGGAGAAGCTACTATGGAGGAAAGTGCACAGAAGATTTTTGCAAAAGATGTAAGCAGATGTTGGAGGCCGTGAGGCACAGGTAAGTATGCATCTTGGAATTGGTGTGCACATATCCTTTAATTACAAAATTTATTTTAAACATATAACATAATTATTTTTTTAGGTTATACTTATGTGAAAACTTGCCAGCTACCAAGTGAAAACAAGACATAAAAACAATAATGTGACATACACCATGAATATGAAAGGCACATGCTCCAACTGAAAAAAAAACTATGCTCTTGGAAGAAATAAGGCTGGGTATTGTCATTACAACATGCAATTGCAATTTGCAGCATATGAAATTGTGGATTTGCATTGGTTATGATAAGGTGACTAGATTTTTTAAATGTAACCCGTTAAATGTAATCCCGGGGACACCCTACTTACCACGCCCAATTTTAACCTCAGCTACAAATTCACATCTCCTTTTGTAGCCACACCCACATTTGTAACATGCCCTCAAAACTCTGAAACAAGAGTCAGACATTGAAAGTATAAAGACAAAATAAATAGATTTTTAAAAAGAGACACCAAAATATATATGCATAGTTAGGAAGAACTCCCTGAAGGCATCAGCACTGCCTGCCAAACTCCTGGAGGTATGACCAATAAGTTTGGTGTTGCTTCATGATGTATGGCTTTAAGTCACCAGACATGCTATAATGAGATAAGGATAAATTCTTAGTCCGAAAATTAAAATATTGTTATAAAGTAAGCAATAACATCAAATAAAAGGTGGAAAATAAACAGCGGAGGAAAAAAAGAACAGTCAGCAGCTGCTTGTGATGAAGTGGATCTAAGTATGTATTTAAGAAGGGTTTCTCGTATGGCTGTAAGATTTGCTTTATGGCCGCGGCAGCATCCCTATCATAGAGGCTAAGGCACCATAACCTTCCCGTCCCACTGTGCCCACTGTCTTTATTCATCTCCACATGTACACGTGCCTCAAAAATATAAGTGTGCATGTGTGCTCATGTAAAAGTGTGTGCTGAACTCAACAACTCTAGAGTGCTTAAGGTTCCTCTCCACCTCTCCAGGCTAACAATAAACCTCTATTATTTGCTTCAGTTTGGTCTGTTAACATTCTGGTATATCTGTTTAAAAAGTGAAAAAAAATACTTGTTGATCATGGAAAAAATCTAGTGAGCTGATAATGTCCTGTGCTCTATGCTTGTGTTGCACCCTTACCAGTTACATTGTTTCCGTTTATGGACAACATAACACATCCTACATTACGGAAAAAAAGAAGAGGAGGTTTTATGTGGTCTATTTCCTAGTAACAATGGTGCTCCTCCATAGATATAGTGCAGTGAGTGAGTTTTGCCAACCTAGGACAGTTGGGTTTTTACAGGATCATAAGGTAAAACTAAAAGAAGAAAGCCTAAAAAAGGAAGCTAATGCAGCCACAATGAACACAAGGGAAGTATTTGGGTTCTTGAGAAGCCCAGCACAGACTGGTCACTTAAGCCAATTTACCCCTAACAGTTATGGCAGGTAGCTGGGTAACAGCTGGTAGCTGGGAGCAGACACCATACTGCCCAGATATTGTCTGACCATAAGCAGTACACTCACCATGCAGACATGTTGCTGCTAGCTGGGGAGGGAGAAGTGGAGCAGGGACAAAAATAATTAAGTGGGTCATTCACGCTGCTCTGCTCTCTCAAGATGGCGATGACAAACAGCAGCTGTGCCATTGGGGTGGGTGGGGCCTAAGACTGAGCAACAACAGCTTGGTTTTCTGATAAGAGTGGGGAACCCAAACAGGGTGTGCTATGCATTGAATCCAGAATAGTTGCTTTGTCGCGATCCTTACCACAAATCCCCATTCGCAGGGTGAGTGCTTATAGTAACTGCGGATGGTGCCGCCAGACAATGACTATTGATGAATGTCACCAGCACACCAAAATTATTTGGAATCAAAAAGTGTCCATTTACTGAAATGCCATGTCATCAGAACAAGTGCTTTCGGGGCCACGCAGAGTCTGAGCCCAATGAAGGGGACCCTGTGTGTCCCCGAAAGTGCTTGTTCTGATGACATGGCGTTTCAATAAATGGACACTTTTGATTTGAAATAATTTTGGTGTGCTGGTGATATTTATCTACAGTCATGCATTGAATACAATATAGTAGGAAACCGGCTGCACTCCTTACCAGAATAATAATAAACCTGCAAAGCAGGTGGGTGCTTGTAGCGACCACGGATGGCACCGTGAACAATATACAAGTAGTAAGAATTGTCATCAGCACACGAAAAGGTATTTACAGCAAAAAGTCCTTTAGAGGGGGTCTCAAAAGTACTCCTTCATCAGGCTCAGGAGTACCCTCATGAGTACTCCTTCATCAGGCTCAGGCTATGGATCACACATATACATGGACTGTTCAGGAATCTAGGTACCCCTCCTAACCCATCATCCCTAGTGATAGTGTCTGCACAGCTGCAGAAAGTGCTATTTACCTGCAAGACAGGGGAGGAGATCCTGGCATCAGGTAGATCACTGCTCCAACATCCCATGCCTCTCTCCGCACAGGCTCTCACCTGTATGCTCATGTAACTGGTTATGGCCCAGGCTGCATTTAGAAGTAGCTGCCATCAGGGGAGACCCTAATCCCAATCCTTTGAGATTGCTACTGATTAACATAGGCACACAGCACCCCTTTCCCACAGTAAAACACTGTGCCCAGGGCAGCTGCTCCTTCTGCAAACCCTTTTCCAGACTTGCAGTGTTGACTTACTGGTTAAAAAATAAATATATTCCAGGCCCAGGACCCAGGTGTACAGGCAAGGGCAATGTAGCAACTAATCCGCCTTGCACAACATTGTCTGTACAAACTGGGAGAGGTTTGCATGATATCATGAAGAACTCTGGACACAGCTGGGAGTAGATGCATCCATCCCTACATTCTTCCAGGTAGCCAACTACCCAAAAAAAATAATTCTAGGCCCTTATTAAGGAATCAAAAATATTTGGTAAATGACATCACCCAGTATCCCCAGCCTGTTTGTTTACATTCAGCAGCTGACCAGGGATTGTCATTTGTGATACGAGTAGTGGCCTGGGAAGAATGTTATGGTGTGGGAGAGTCAATAATGCTTGCCCATACTGAATACCCATATTGAATCAGAAAGTTTTTTTCTATTTTTATTTTTCTATCAAGTTCTTTCTTACGTTCAAAAAAATAATTTTAGGAATAATGAGACCCCATTAACTATTGAAAATATCAATATATTATATGCAGCAACTTTAGATTATCTTTTACATCCACAATAGCATAAGCAATATTTTAAAAACTTCACAGTGCTATAGATGTTAGAAATTATAGCTACATGTATAATTTAGCTCAGGGTGTATTATAATGCAATGTCATCCAAGGTCTTTATATAATGAAGGTGAAAAAAAGTTTAGCTGAATTCTCAAAAATGTTGATATTAGCTAACGCTCTGCCCTTTTTCTTCACTTTTATATTTCATTTATCAACATATTTTAATAAGAAATTGTGCAGAATATGTTAGTATTTCATCTTTGTACAAAGTCTCTGCCCTCATTTTTTAAATAGATTCATATAACCTTTATTGCTGAGGAATTAGACCTGAATTGGAACAGTACTATTTAGGTGTCATATTCTGACACACGATAACTTATAGTCAGAGCAGTGGTTGCATTCTGAATTAAATTATGAGATGTGTAAAAATAGAAATAAAATCCTTTGAGAAAAGAAAAATTACTAATTAATGGTTCATGGGTATTCAAATTGCTTGCATGTTGTGAAATGAAAAACAGAACAGTGTCAATACTTTCTAAATAAAATTTGCTAAAAACAGTTTGAAGTCCATATACACTTTAAAAAATCAAACCAAGAAACAATTGCATGCCATGGGTGTACCTAAAAAAATATTCATAAACATTCAATGTATGATGTATGGTTTTCAATTTTGTACATAGTTAAGGCTGAATAAAAACACAGGTCCATCAAGTTCAAGCTATATGAGTTAGTGTGTGTGTGTGTGTGTGTGTGTGTGTGTGTGTGTGTGTGTCTGTATGTGTGCGTGTGTGAGTTAGTAAGAGTACCTGTACCCCAGTATATTGTGTTTTCTGAGGAAAGCATCTCAAAGGGAAGGAATTTTCACAATTGTACCACTCTTACAGTAAAGAATCCCCTTCACTGTTTGAGATTAAACCTTTCTTCATCAAATTTCAGGTTGTGACTTCTTGTCTTTTTGAGTGAACTAACAGTAAACAGTAGATATGTGCAATGCAAAAAAAATATTTTGTTTTGATTCGGATTTTTCGTTATTTTGTTTTTCGGGTCGGAAAGTCAATTTGTTTCGGTATTCGGATTTGGACGAAATGTTTTAGCGGTAGTCTGTAGGAAATTACGTTTCATACAATTTTCATTTTCATTTGTTTGTGGCAGCAACGAAAATTCGTTGACAAATGAACATTTGTAAAGACTACCGCTAACGAATTTCTTCCGAAATTTCTTTTTCAGAAATTCGGATTCGTCTACATTTGTAATTTCTGTTATTCGGAAGTTCAGATACATCTGAATCTCAGAATAACGAAACAAGGTCCGAAAAACGATTTTTTCCGAAACGAATCGCACATGTCTAGTGAACAGTTTATTACTGATTCTAGCTTTGATCTTCCAACACTTTTATTCATGTTTCGCCCTTCTCTGGGCTCTCTCCAGCTTAAGGGCATCCTTTGTGTAGAAGGATGACCTAATTTGAATCACATACTCCAGATGAGGCAAAACCAGTGTTTTGTAAAGGGGCAGAATGATGGATTTGTCTTTAGAGTACATTCCCCTTTTTATGCATGATAGTACCCTGCTTGTCCTATTTGCTGCAGCCTGGCATTGAATGTTGTTACGAAGTCTGCTGTCAACTAGGAACCCCAAATCTCTGAGTACCCCAGTAGACCTGCCAATAATGAGTATCTTGCATGCATATTTTTAACACCACAATACATACATTTAAATTTTTCAACATTAAACTTCACCTGCCATGTAGTTGCTCACTCCCCTATTTTATCCAGGTCTTCCTGAAATATTGCTATATGTTTTATCAAGTTTACTACCCTACAAATTTTGGTATCATCAGTAAACACTGATACATGGCTATTTATACCAACCACAATATTGTTAAATTACAGCTTAAACAGCATTCCATCCATCCATCCATCCATCCATGTACACAACATTTCATCAATACCCATAGATTGTAGCTTGTATATTAAGCATTTATGCAGCACTGTATCAAATGCTTTCGCAAAATCTAGGTACACTACGTCCACTTGCTTTCCTTCATCTAAGTTGCTACACACCTCCTCATAGAACACTAATAGGTTGATCTAACAAGAATGGTCTTTAATTAATCCATGCTGGCTGGCACCCATCATATCATTACCATAGAAAAACTTATTGAGGGGGGCGTGGCCGACCGCAGAGGAAGATGGCCGCATAGGAGACGAGCTCCGGCTTTGTATCCGTCATAGGACATAGTGACACGGCCAGAGGGACTGCCAGTGATTACTAAACACATCCCCGTCTTCATCGGTTACCGGAGCCAAGGATGAACAAAAGAAAACTTTTGTTCACACGGGGGGCCGTGGAAACTGACGGATTAATTTAAAACCAAACCACCAGGCCACCTAGACGTCACAAAGATGGTGCCGGCCCGTCCTGCACGTCAGCAATGTTCTCCTTTACCCTAGGAGAGAGGCCGTAAAACAAGCTGTGACGTCCAATATAACTCATAACGAGACTTTGGGCAGTGCTGGCTCATCTACCCACGGCAGCCAAGGAAAACCAAAATCAAAGAGGGCCACCCCGATTCCAGAAACAGGGAGGTAAGCTCTCCATTTAATACTGATGATATTGCTGATGCACCTGATGACCATAATAATGCGCTACTTGATGCTTACCCGACATCTAATCAGCCCATCATGGACACCACTTTAAAGGATATGCTCCTGTCTCTTCGAAATTCTTTGCATGAAGATTTTTCATCCCTTATCCATAAGTTCACTGAGGAACTTACTGATCTGGGAGATGGAGTGGATTTCATGGAAACTAAAATGGGGGATTAGAAAATGGGGGCAGAAGCACATAATGAGTTAGTGGATGCCCATAAAACTACAGCTGAGGAGATATAATTTGCATAATGGGATATCGCATACTGTCTCCGGAGTGAACAAAGGTTAAAGTTGCTCCAAGACCTGGGCTTCCTTACATCCTCAAATACTCCAGATCCTACTTGATGATACATTTCTGCGGTATAACCACTGCTCTGTGTTCCCTCTGGTGCCTAGAAAAATAGTTATAATTTTCCAAGTTTAATTGGTCCTGAATGGATTTGAACCCAGGAGTCAGTCTCCGCCCTCCGATAGTGATGTATATTTTACCATCAAAACATTGGAGGACCCGATATGAGGTCTCTCCATATTTTGTTTTCTTTTTTGTTATTTTCTGTAGTTCCTGTTTTCCTTTTCTTCCCTTTTTCCATTCCCACTACCCTGGAGCTATGATCTTAGTGCCCAACACTTTCATATTGAGGCACACTACACCCGCTACCACCTGTATAGACTATGCAAATAATTACAAATTTGATATCAAACGATACCACTGGACTCTTGGAAGTCTTCTATGCTACCATGCCATCGTTCCTTACAATTTTTTATGGATCTTAAAATTCTGTCATTAAATGCTAAAGGTCTAAACAACTACTTCAAAAGAAACCTGCTTTGGGAAGAATACCTTCGTCATTCCAGTAATATACTTTGTGTCCAAGAGACTCACTTCACGGCATCCCCCTGTATTTCGCCATAAACACTTCCCTCATATATACGTCTACAATGCTCAAAAGAAGAAAGGAGGAGTGCTTATAGCCATTAAAAACACTGTCTCCTTCACTCTCCGATCGGTAGAGTCAGATCCGAATGGACGATATCTTATCTTAGTATGTGATATTAACTCCTCTACCTACACTATAGCCAATGTATATGCACCTAATACACGTACCGTTTCTGAAAAAGATAATATAAAAAATTAACTTGATACGCAAGGGACACCTTCTTCTTTGTGGAGACTTTAATGTTATTCTAGATGCCTCTATGGATGTTTCGAACCCTACAACATCTAGAAGACCATCTCTATCTACAGTGCTATATAAAGAGGGACTTTACGATGCCTGGAGATGACTAAATCCATCTGAAAAAGACTATTCCTTCTTCTCTACACCTCATGCATCATACTCGAGAATTGATCTGTTCCTTGTGGACAAATGGCTACTACAAAAAGTGAAAGCTGCTCACGTACATAGCATTTCATGGTCAGATCATGCCCCGATTACCCTCACCATTATAGATCAGGATATGTCATTAACCATTCCACTATGGAGGAATAATGTGTCTTTGTTTTCATCACAAAATCATAGACCGTTCAGAGGACCGGTTGAAGGAATACTTTTGGCTTAATGAGCATTCCACTGATGACCCCTTTGTGGTGTGGAATGCCCATAAAGCATTCATGAGAGGGGTTCTGATACAATTAGGTACTAGGGAGAGGAGGAGAAGGATGCAGCAGTTTGTTGACTTAACAACCCGAATTAAAAAACTGGAATTGGCTCATAAGCAGTCATTGGATAAGCGCCTCCTCGAAGATTTACTGTTGGCTAGGAACATGGCAGTTGAATAGACTAAATGCTACCTTCTACCACCAGGGTAATAGGGCTAGTAAGTTACTAGCTAATAAAATTACATTTCAACAATCCAAATCCAGGATAGCTAGCATAATTCATCCAAGTACTCACCAGAAATTGTATAACCCTAAAGATATAGCAGAAGCTTTCCAATCCTATTACTCCTCCCTTTATAATCTGAAAGAGGACCCTCATACTATCCAGCCAAAATTAGATGCCATTGACATTTTTTTACAGTCTTTAAACCTCCCCAAGCTAGCACCAGAGGTTTTAGAAGACCTGCATGCTTCATTCTCATTGGAAGAGATAAAACAAACAATAACTAAATTAGAGTTGAATAAATCCCTGGGCTTAGATAGCTTTTCCAGTGAATACTACAAAAATTTCCAAGACATACTACTTCCCCATCTACACACACTATTTAACTCTGCTGCGTCCTCCTCCTTCTTCCCTCCAGAAATGTTACGATCTATTATTGTTACTCTACCCAAACCAGACCAGGAGCCGGCTCATACTGAAAATTATCGACCTATATCCCTTATAAACATGGATATTAAGTGGTACGCTAAGCTCATTGCCGAGAGACTATTGCCCATTACTTCCCTCCTGATAGGACCAGACTAGGTAGGTTTTGTCCGAGGCCGCCAGGCCCCTGATGGGACTAGAAGAATGCTTAACCTCATCAGATATGTAGAAGTGCGGAAAATGCCTTCCCTGCTTCTAGCTGTAGATGCAGAGAAGGAGTTTGATCGTATTCATTGGGGCTACATGTCTAAGGTTCTCCAACAATTTGGCATGGGGGGGGGGCATATTCTCTCGGCAATATTAGCATTATATACTAACCCCACAGCCCAAGTATATTCGTCCAATTTGCTGTCTAACCCATTTGTCATAACAAATGGTATGAGACAAGGTTGTGCACTTTCTCCAGTTATTTTTTCACTAATCATAGAACCCTTAGCAACGGCCATAAGAAACAATCCGATAATAGAAGGAATCCAGGTGAGACCTCAGGTCCATAAAATTGGTCTTTTTGCGGACGATATCATCCTATCACTCTCGAAGCCGGCTTCTTCCCTGGAGGCGGTACAGAATACGCTCCAAATGTTCAGTCAATTATCATATTGTAAGATTAATGCAAGGAAGTCACTAATTCTACCTAATAATAAACACAAATCTGATATGAGTAATATGCAAGCTGAATTTCCATACAAATGGGATAGGTCACAGATCCCATATCTGGGAATTAAACTCACGTCCTCATCCAAAAATGCTTATACGAGTAACTTCCTACCCCTTATAGAGTCTGTAAAATCTGAATTAACCCGTATTACCAAATTTGAGTTGTCATGGATAGGTAGAATCTCATCATTTAAAATGTTCGTACTTTCTAGAGTCCTATATTATTTCCGGACCATCCCTATATTACTTCCGGCTTCATTCTTTTTACAGCTGCAGTGTATACTTGATTGTTATATATGGCAGGGAAAGAAAAGCAGAGTGCGACACACGACTATGTGGCACCGCAAAAATAAAGAAGGAATGGGGCTTCCAAATCTAAAACATTACTATTATGCTTCTCTATTGGATCATTTGTACGCTTGGTTTCACCCATCACAGCATAATCTATGGTCCACTATGGAACAATACTTTGTCCACAGAGGACATCTACCAGCCTGGTTAATAGCGAATTCTCTGAAAAGGTCACTACAATCTACTGAATACCCCTCTCTTTTATCTTACCTTAAAGCATGGCAATACTTAATTGATAAGCCTTTCCCGCACTCACCTAAAACAGATATTCAAGTCCCACTAACCTCATATGAGATTTTCATACCGCACTTGAATCTCTCCTCTTGGAGGAGTAGTGAGCAATGCCATTTACCTTCTTGAAATTCCCTATCCAACCCTCTGGACAAATATCGTCTCTCACAAATCTCCCATTTCTGGAAGACGTCCAAATGCAAGACCCTATCAGTTCATACCAGAGCGTGGGATATATGTATAGCTAAAAGTCCTCGTAAAGGGGGGACTCCCAAATTCTATTCAATTTTGCAAGACGACTTGAATTTTTGCAAAACCCCCCATATGCTGAAATGGGAAGCTGATCTTGAAATACAACTACCGGACAGACAATGGGAAATGGCAATAAAAGATAACACATCCCACTCATGGTGTATAGATCATTGGGATAATGCTCAAAAGATAATTACTAGATGGTATCTCACCCCATTTAGATTATCTAAATTATTCCCGAACACACACCCCTTGTGTTGGCGGAAATGCGGACATGTAGGTAAATTACATAATATATTTTGGTCCTGTAGTAAACTAACAGTCTTTTGTCACTCCATTTCAGATATTATAAACAAATTTACAGGATTAGACTTTTTGCTATCACCTGAAATGGCGCTCTTAAGTATTTCTATTGACAAATACCCTCCCAAGTATAGATCAGTGATTATGCATATACTATTTTTAGCTAGGATTCTCATAGCCAGAAATTGGAACCAGTTTCAAAAATTAACTACTTAAAGTGAGAGTAGTTTGACTTTATTATGTTTCACGATGTGCCATTATTTTAATGACTGCACATTCATAGCTCCTCCCCATTGTCCTTCCTAACCCCTACCCTCCCTTGTATGTATGGCCCTTTTCTTTCCGCCATCCCCCACCCATCTTTTCCTACCCATTCCCTTATAATACCCTTCTAGATTCCCTATAGTATAATCATTTGCTTCTCAGAGTTATTTTATTGATGTAAATGTTGAACGACATATGTACTTCCAATGTGGGATTCACATAGGGAGGTTTAGTTATAACTACATTTCATTACGACCATTTTGGCCTTTTCGACCCCAAGGTGGAAGAAGTACCAGGTTGGGTAGATGATGATGTATAAGTCTTGTAATTACTTAAATGCCTAACCTGTATAAATATATATATTCTAATGTAGTCAACATTGTTTGTGTTGCAGATATTTTTGAAACTTAATAAAAATATAAAGTTAAAAAAAAAAACGTATTGAGTATAGTCCTCTATCATTCCTTCAAATCATTTGCATACTATTGATGTTAGGCTGGCGTGTCTGTAGTTCCAAGCCAGACATCTTAAACCTTTTTTGAATATTGTTGCTTTTTGCCAATTTGTTGGAGCCCCCCACCACCTTTCAGTAAGGAGTGCTTAAAAATGAGGAATAAAGGTCTTGCTATGACCTGGCTTAGCTCTTTAAGTATCCATGGTTTTAAGTTATCTGGTCTTGGGGATTTATTCGCATAAGATATTTCTAGTCTGTGTTTATCCCTGACTTCCATCAACCACTGCAGTAAATTCCATACATTGCTACTCACATTTTTGTTTTGTTCATTAAACCCATCTTTTTTGTGCGCATATACTGAGGAGAAGAATGCATTTAAAACCTCTGCTTTCTCCCTGTCATTTGTGATCAACCTCCCATGCTCATCTTTTATTTATTATTTGTTATGTAATCACTTCACTACTAGTAGTAATGGTATTATGCCCAAGTACCTCTTCAACTGACAGCAATCAAAAGGCAGAAACAGCTTGCTTTCTTACAGCACCTTTTCTGTGACTGACCACAGCTGAAAGTAACAACAGCATGCTTTTGAAAGTGTGCACACTTGTCATAAATTCCTCATGCAACTTGCACATGTCACATCTGTGGTCATTCACTGGAATGTAGTTGTGCAGGTTGATTCTCAAACAGCCAGGTTAAAAGAATAGGAATCTTACACTAGTAGATGCTAAGTGGTTAATGTGCCATGCATGCACACAAGCTGACATTTAGCATACTTATGTTTTAGAATGTCAGATAGCAACTTATGTAAATGCATGGTACATTAAACCCTTAATCATAATGATAAAATCAGAATAGTAGATTCATCATTTTTATTTCCCTTTAACATTTCCATATAGATCTGTTCAGTTCTATTTTCCACTTCTATCATTGTGGTGCTTGGAAACATGGGAGCAGTCTTTCTATAATCCAGGTATCTCCCATTACCCAGAGCTTCAATGAAAGTCAGAGCTGGAAACTGTCTGCATTTTGCAGGCAAAATATGGACATAGGTCTGAATAGTGGAGTAGTTGCATAGTGTTACTAGTGGAGGTCACAATTGCTGCAGTTATAGAGTTCAAGGTACACTGAACCTCCAATGCATAATATTTGCAAGCTGAGTTTTTTTTAATAGCTGTTACTTTCTCTTTTTATTTAAATAGTTTTGACAAGTAAGTCCTTAAAATATTTGTATTGCAAAAAAATGTAATTTACTTTGAGCTACTGGTGTACTTGTGATTGTGTAGTTAGGTAAGAGCATGTCATTTTGAAAGACAAAACATACTAGGGGGAATATATCAAAACTGGATCACATAGAATCTGGAACAGTTGCAACAGTTAAGATTTGAAAATGAAGCCAATTGGTTGCCATACACAGCTGCTCCAGATTTTGTCTGCTCAAGTTGTAATAAATTGCCCCCCCCCCCCCATTTTTGCCCCCCTATATTTTTTTAAACAAGTGTAGCATTTAAGTATGAAACGTAGTGTCACAGCAGACCATGCCATTTATTGGCAGAACTACAATTTCCTATTCCCACTAATAGCCTCAGAAGTGTTGGAAATACAACTGCCTATGCTAATATGTACTGATTGTATTACTGACATTCAGAGATGTAATTTTGTGTTTTCAACAGTAGATGGCATTGTAGTGCAATGTTAGTCTATGCTAGTTTTCTATATGCATGCTTATAAATGTGATACACAGGAATTTCTATCTGTACATTTTTTTTCCTCTCTCTATGCTGTATTTCTGTTTACATACATATAATGTCCTGCTAAGCAAGTAAAACTTAATTTAGCATTCCTCAAGTTCTCAATACTTCAACTAAACACATAACCAACAAGAAGTGCCTTCCATCCACCTATATATGTGCTTCTATGCATTGGCACTTTGGAATAAATGTTCATTAGAGTTTGCATTTAAGCATTATGTTTTCTCAACATGTTTTTGTGAGGAATATGATCCATTCCCATATTCAACTTCTACCATATTATAAATAAAGAAATATACTGACATCTGTAACCTTATACACATTATCTTTCCTGTTAAATCTATATCTAATTAAAACATAAACTGATCAGTTGCAAAGGGTTACAGCAAATGTGTTTATGTTACGACATGTTGCACTTTAAACCTATATACAGCATGCTCTGCATGTAATGTTCTAACTGCAGTCAGTAGTATCGTATTTCTATCAGATGAGGTAATGTCTACAGTGCTTTCAAGCTCAAACAAAGAATTTAATTTAAAAATGACAATTACTTCTGGGTGAGAAGTTGTGCTTTAAGGTGCTTTCAGAGACGTTACAATTACAAGGAAACATTGATCCATTGTCTAAACAAATACCTTGATTTTTATGGTTGTCCATTTTAGTTAAAGGTTACTTTTGTATAATTGTAGATGTTTTATTTTATTAGTCCAGTTAGCCATGTAAGTGTAATACACTCCTTATAACTGATCTTTGAAAGCTGGTCCAAAGCCCTAATTCCTAATGTTCCTAATTGCAAACCTTAAGGAGCACACAGAGATAAATGTCTAATTTCATGACTTCAACTTTGGCACTTGCACTGAGTAAGTGTGCTACTTAAAATCTATATTGCTTAGTTTGGCAGACAGGAAAAGTACACTTAGAAAGTACTGATGTTACATTTGCTTTTTAAACTACTTCTGCTGAGATCTGATTTGAATGGACACAGCCTTTGCTGGAATAAAAAAAAAAAAAAAAAAAAAAAAAAAAAAAAAAAAAAAAGTTGCAATGTGAAGTGACTGTTCCCTTGGCAACTAAAACAGTATGAAGACTTGTCTATAGTCCCATGTAACGGGTAAAGAAAATGATCAAATCAGTGGAACATTTGCTCTCCTTATCATTGTGGCCACTAAGCTGCTTTATATAAGCTCAAATCAAAGTTTTCTTCAATTCACAGACACAGATTTTGGATCGGCTGAGTTGAATACCTTCAGCACTTCGGCTGAGTCGAACATGCAGAGCATGATCGGCTGTATGGCTGATTTTATCGGAACAAGAGTGAAGCCATACAAAACTGAAGTGAATAGCAGAACAGTGTTTGGATTACTTCACTTTGGCTTGGATATTCACCAGACATGTGCATTCAGATTCAGACGAACCTGCAAATCAAAATCAGTTGATTCGGCAGTTTGTCCAAAACCGAAATAACGAATTTCATATATGCCCGAAAATACTAAAATGATATTCGGGCATACATTAATTTGTTTTCAAAACAAGCCGGTGGCCATATTGGCAGTCAGCATGTTATGCGCATACCTGCCTTTAGGTCTGGTAGGAATTTTGAGGGAAAAAAGTGTGTGGGGTTCCCCCCAAGATCCATACCAGGCCCTTTAGGTCTGGTAGGAATTTTAAGGGGGAACCCCAGCCCCCAGAAAATGGTGAAGAAACATGGGGTCCCCCCTAACAGTCCTACAAGACCCTTGATCCAAGCACTGGCCCTGCAGGGCAGGAAAGGGGGGTACAATTGAGCGGACCCCCTCCCTGCACCTTACCAGACCACGTGCCCTCAGCATTGGGAGGGTGTACCCATGCCGATGGGGACAAAGGCCTCTTCCCCACAACTTTGACCCGGTGGTTGTGGGGGTCTGCGGGCAAGGGGGCTTATTTGCATCAGGTACCTCTTTAAGTAAGGGGGCACCAAGATGCCGTCCCCCTTGTAAATTAGTAAGGGGTACTTGCACCCCTACCTATTCACTAAAGGGTTAAATAAAATAGTTATTAAAAAGTCCAGACTTTTGATAAAAATATTTTAATTGGAAAAAAAAAAGAGTCAATTTTTGACTACTTGGTGACCAGACCACATTAACCTGTTGATTAGACAATAGGCAATAGCAGGATACTTATAAGCACTTCTGCACTCTCCTTGCATAGGTTTATCAAGAGGTTAGATTGACATTTTTGTACAATATAATAGAGGATAACTGACTCAAGAGCAGTGATCCTTGCCCGCTGAGCTTCATTCTGTGAAGTTTAGCAGAAGGTTCCAGGAAGATGACATTAATACATAGTCAACTATGTATGGTAGTTAAAAGTAACATGGATTTAAAGAAGAACGCCAGGAAATTGTTTATTAAACCCTTGCAGTGAGGGTACCCCACATTGCAAGGGTTAAGTGCTCATTTGTGTCTAGGTTTAAAAAAAGTTATACTCACCCAAAGCTCCAAGCCAGGTTCTTCTTGGATTGGTCCTTCCAGTGTCTCTCCTCCTCCTTGCAACATTTCAAGGTCACATAAATCATCAATGTCTATACAGTTTATAGATATGAGTAAGCTGAGGAGGATCCCAATGCTGCTGTGGAGGACAAGACAGGCTGGAGCAGTGCTGTGAAAGCTGGCCAGCTCTGAGCTTTGGGCAGGGCCGGCGCTAGCGCAAGGCAACATGGGCAGCTGCCTTAGGGCGCCAGGGAACAGGGGCGGAAAAGTCGGCCGGGCAGTGACAGTCGCCGGCATAAGTCCGGCCGTCCGATCGAGCCAGATCAGTGTAGGGTGCTGCTGCGGGCGGCATCTGAAGGACGAGTCCCCGCTGGCCGCAGCGGCGCTGACCAGTGCAGTTCAACTTTTCGGGCCAGGGCAGCGTTATGGGGAAGCCGGAAGCGCCACTGAGACGTCCTACGTCAGTGAGTGACGTAAGTGGCCCCGCCCCTGGTTCCCCTGGCCGCTCAGCCGCATGTGAAGGAGCGAGGGCTGCAGGAGGTGGAGCAACGATGGCATCATCCTGGAGGCGACAGCAACCTGTTGAGGGACTCGGGAGCCGCCCGGAGCCGGGGGGGACTTCTGCTGCTTCGGCAGCGCGGTCGCTGTCTGTTTTCTCTTCTGCACCCGGAAGTTTGCCGCTAATGGGACCTGTCTCTGGCAGCGAGCTGCCGGGTGTACGAGTCTGCGGTGCCGCTCTAAGAAGCTTTGGCGGCACAGGATGACATGGTGGAACGAGATGACATGGGGGAACAGGATGACATGGAGGCATAGGATGACATGGGGCACAGAATGGCACGGGGCACAGGATGACATGAGGGCACAGGATGACATGGGGGCACAGGAGTGGTTTGTGTGTGTGTGCGTGTGTGTCAGGGGGGTGGCAAAATGCACCTTCGCCTGAGTTGGCAACAATCCTTGCACCGGCCCTGGCTTTGGGTGAGTATATCTTTGTTATTTTTGTCCCTGGACACAAACACACATTTAACCCTTGTAGTAAGGGAGTAGCTCAACTACAAGGCTTTTTCGAAAAAGTTTTCCTGGTGTTTTTCTTTAATGATTTTTAATGATGATTTTTTTTGCATGTAACATCCAGGGTAGATATACCTCTATAATTGTCACCATTTGGTCCATGTTTGTATGAGGTGAACTAACTAAAGTGTAATTCCTTTCATCTGCCAGTAAATTTTTAACCCAGATTTTCTTAATGCAAAAGTAAGTTTTTTATAATGTTACAATACTAAATTAATTTATATATTTTTTTGCACTGTTCACTTTTCATATAAGTTTCATATTGTTTTTCTATTTTGAGAGATTCACTTTTATTATATATTTACATACATACCTAAATACATTTTCAAATGTAATAACTGCACACATTCATGAAGACCAGCCCAGGTGCACTGCAGTCAAATGACCAACAGATAGTAGGAATGTATTATACTAGAAACACTATTTAAATGATGAGTAACACCTCACCCATGTCTGGAGAAAAGAGAAGGACATGTGAAGAGGACAAGTCAAACATGATCCATGTCTTCAAGAGAAGTCAAAAGAAGATGTAAGGATAAGTGACACATCTCTGGAGGAAAAATTGAAAAAAAAATGTAAAAAGATTGGCAGGGATTTAAAGTAGTAGCAGAGTGCATGAGGCGGCATAGCCTAAAAAGGACAATGTTCACAGAAATCATTTATAGTCTCTGTTACTGTCTCCATATAAGTAATTCAGCATGTTATCTCAATTCACCCCCAAAAAACCATAAGCTGAATTGTGTGGGAGAAGAGGAAGGGCAGTGCGTTTGGGCAACGTGAAACAGTAAACATTATGAGCAAGCCATCCATAGAAATATATAACATAAACATTAACTTTTAAATGAATGCTATTAAAACTCCAGATGTTCAGCATTCACTATATGGAAATCTCTGTGAATTTATTTAAATGCATTACAATTAAAAAAAAAACTTCTGCAAGTATGTTTTTAGCAGATGCACCTTTGGGCACAATTACAGTGTTAAGTCTGTTTGGATAGGTTTCTGTTATCTTTGCATATATAGACTTTGCAATTTTCCCCATTCCTCTTAGAAAAATTGTTCTAGCTTAAGTGTTTTACTGGATTGAGATATAGATTCTGGCTTGGCCATTGCAGAACAGTAACATTGTTATAAAGCATTCTTGTGTAGTTTGTCTTTATGCTTGGGGTCATTGTCTTGTTGAAAGACAAATCTTCTCTGAAAGCTTAGGATTACCATAGACTGCATCAGATTTTCCAGCATTTTACTGTATTCATGTTATCCTCTCAAAGCTTCCAGTTCTTGCTGCAGAGAACCACCCTTAGCATGATGCTGCCAGGACCATACGTTTTTGTGGGTTTGATGCATTTATGACGATTACCGGTGTTCATTCACTTCAAAATGTTATCATATGTATCCCATATTGTGCTTTTCAATCACGATTTCAAAGCATTTTGCAAGTGTTCTTTTGTGTAAGCTATGCCTAGTTACTGACTCATCAAAACTTAGACTTTCCACATACCTACAAATTTATACATCAGTCACTTGAAATACCTTGACTACGCAGAGATGATTTCCATTTAACTAATTATGAGACTAAAGAATTAGCTGATATAGTGATTACTTTGGTGTGTCATATTAGAGTGGGTGTATGATTATGCAGTCAATTATTTTGTCTTTTCATTGTAGTTCTTTTAAATCACTGTTTTCACTTTGAAAATAAATTGTTATTAATCAGTATAGAGAAAAGACGAATCAAATATATTGCAATTCAATGTTCTATGGTAGTAAAACACAAAAACTTCCAAGAGTTTAAATATTTTTTAAAGCCACTGTAGAACAGCATTTTTACATCACAGTACTTCTATACCAGGGGTGGGCAGAATTTAGCTGGAAACAGATGTGTGAACTTGCTTAAAGTTTGCAAACTTTGTTGCAAACTCTATTGAAGTTTATGGGAGGTGAAATTGTTATCTAATTCTGGTAATTTGCAGGGCTAATAAATAAACTATTGTTAAACAAAAGACATGAAAAGCTGGGTGCCACCAGCAATGCTGAACGGGCAGCGTGCGCGTGCGCACACTGGCCCGTTCGGCATTTGTCTCCCAAGCATGCCACAAACCAGCCAAAAATCGTAAGATTTTACAGCTGGTTTTGGAACATGCTCCTTAGACAAAAGACGAGCGACCATACAGTATAACCGGTTGCACGCCTGCCATACACTTTGCGATTATCGTACGATCACGGGATTTGCCGCGATTATTGTGCAATAATCGCACAGTGTATGGGCACCTTTACATGGCTTGCACAATAAATTGATATTTCTGCTGAGATAATGATAGATGTTAGGAAGAGAAAGAAAGAAGGGATCTATATCTACAAGTGGAAGAGATGTAATGGAACAACTAGGAAATTAAACAGTGTAGTCTTAGTCTATTCAAAGAATATAATCCAGAAAATGTACATGGTACATCTGAGCCTCAGGGGCATGTACCTAATAACACTAAGAGATCATGAGTTAAATAACGGATATTCAGTAGTATGGAAACCACATAATAATAACAACATTACAGCAGGACTATGCATCATAAGCATGAGTTTAGAAGGTTTGCACTGTAAAAATGTGCAGATCAAAAATGTGTGCACAGTGAAATGTGCTTTAGCAAAGAGGGTATCAATATTATCCACATCTAATTGCGGTGGAGGAGTTAATATTTGCTTCGAAAAGCCTGGCTTCAAAAAATTCCAGGGACACAAATGTGTGAAATTCAGGAGGCCATTTCTCAATACCCACTCCTAATAAGGCTAATGCTGGATTCGATAGTTGGTGTTAACAATGCTATCAGGACAAAAACATTGGACCAGAATCTTGTGAGATTTCCACAAACCACCATAAGTTAACCTTAATTAACCAAAGGGAACCTAAGTTACCACAGTTCCTCCAAAAAAGGGAAAAAGTGGACAGAAAGATTGTTGCTAGTCTTTGTGGAGTGTAGTTTCACTTGTGAAGAAGTTTTAGGAGAGATTCCCAATGGGTTATGCATTTAGACTTTGTCAGTGGTTTGCTAATAGTAATATGCCATTCTTGGGTTAATATGGAAAAATGTAATTCCTTGTCCCACCAGATCGTAGATGGAAGTTTTACCAAGAAGTGCAGAGTTGATAACATTGTGTAGGAGATTCCTTTGCATAGTGGTTTAGGTTTGTCGAAAAAATATATAGATTTCAAGATAGAAGGGCAGCTTCTACTTTTTGAGGTAGAGAACCAGTGTCTGAGGCAAAGATATTTAATCGCCTCCCGGCTGGCAATGGTAATATAACGGCGAGCTGAGAGTTTCCTGGATGTAACAGTCCATGTATATACGGCCTGCTAGCCCTGTGCCACGCGGCTCGGACGAGTGGGAAACAACCAAAATTTAAAAACAGGCAGCAAAGCCTGTTTGCATACAAGCATGTATAAGGTACCAATTGGAGTGCCCCCCCCCCCCCTCCGCTGGTCCCATGCTCCCTTGTGCCCGGTGTGAGCCCGGGACCAGCGGGACCAGCATGGTGGCTCTCTGACAGGGGATCAGAGGGAGATCGGTACACAATTTCCCTCCGGTCCACTCTCTGGTGTCAGAATGCAGAAGTGATGTATATTACAACCAAAACATTTTTTTAAAGTCCCCACCCATACATAAACGCATTCAAACATGCGTCGGGTGAGCATATGTGCGAAAATGACGATTGCGCCCATTACACCACACATGTTGCATATTGCTGCGAACGTTGCAGTGAGAGCAATAATTCTAGGGCCATTAATCACTGATAACACAAAACTGATGAGCGGTAAAAAGCTGTTAAAGCGTCGCCTATGGTCAATTTTGGGTATGGTAGTTTTTTGCACTTTTGCCGATGCGCGCAATATTAAAGCTCAACATGTTTGGTGTCTATTCACCCAATGTGACCCCGTCTTTTATATTTTAAGAAAAAATTGGGTAAGAATAAATGTATTATAACATAATGTAAAACAATGTTTTTCAAAATTTTAAGCAATTTTTCCTTAAAATAATAAAAAAATAAAAACTCCAGTGGTGATTAAATATCACCAAAAGAAAGCTATATCTGTCCCCAAAAAATTGTATAAAATTCATATTTAGGAGATTGATCCCCTAATGAATTGAGTAAGTTGTCCAAGAATGCTGATGCCTGAGGTCATTTTCCCTTTTTTAATAACTACATCCAAACTGCAATATATCAGATTGGGGTGAAGCTAAATGTAAGTCAAGCTAATTGTAAAAGAAAAAACATAAGTTTCACAGTCAAGTATGTGATGCCACTTTACACCATCACTGAGACTTGAAGGTTGTGCAGTTCTGTAACACGTTTTGCAGCTTCAAGGTGTTCCTGAAGCATATTATTTAAAGGATGTGTTTGTTTTCAATGTTGTTCTCTAAGCCACATGACTTTACCTTCTGTACTCTGTACTAGCAATTCATTATTACAAAACTGAGCAAGTGCCTGGATCAGATAGATACAATTGTCAGCAAAAAATAATTCTTATCTCTAATGCATACATTTTTGGAATGTTTTTCCTTAAAATGTAAATGGTTTGCATTTTATTTAGGCACCTAGATTTCACTAACAGAGATACAGGCAAACATATAAGGTAAACAAATTAGATAATCACATTTAAATTCATAGTTTAAATGCTTTAAAATATCTTCGGTGAGTAGGTTAAAGCAGAGAGCATGGAAACACAACTTAAACAGAAAATTCCAATATCTGAAGTCAATGACCCAACTTAGCAATGTTTTACAACTGAACAAAAAGGTCATATTAATCTAATTGATTTTCCTGTAACCAAAATATGAAATCACAGTGTAACAGCAGACTTGTCTTATCTAGATTTTAGAAAGCCCTTTGACACTATGCAGAATATGGATTAGCAGGTTGTGGTGCTTCAGATTGAATTCTAAGTTATATTGCAGTCTTCATTTAAAAATGTTGGATTGCTAGATGTACATTATGAAGTAAGATTGCTACAGTATTTCTATTTTTTCTTATGGAAATTTTTTTAAATATTAAACAGAATTGAAACATGCATAATACATAAGGAAATTGAATTTTTGAAAAGTATGATGATATTTTGCACTTTATTAGATTTAAAATGATCAACCTATCTTGTTATACCTTTATTTAATTCATATACATATAATGGATACTGTGCATACAAAAATTAGATTTAGTTATCATAAGACAAATATATAGCAGTCATGTGAAAGTGGTTGTCATTACCCAAAGCCTATGTATAACTTATTTAAAGGAGAACTATGCGATTAGTGATTTCCACTCACCTCATAGTTCTAACCGACCTGTGACAATAAGACTGTCACAGGTCGGCTCAGTAGATCGGGAGGTGAGCGAACACATACCGAGTTCGCTCACCTCTCGATCCTGTCACGGCTCTCTGCCGTTACAGGGGGAGGGGCTGGATTCCCCTCTCCCCACTCCGATCTGCCAGCGCTGACTGGCAGAACGGACGGGGGAGGGGGTGGGTACAACTGGCTCTGCCTCTAGATAGGCAGAGCCAGCTGTCACTCACACAACTGGGCGGATCCCGACATCCAGGTCGGGATCCGCTCCAGCGTCTCAATATACCGCGAGCTTAGGGTAATGGGAGGACGCTAGTTTGTGTCCTCCCGTCACCCTAAGGAGAACTATGGGGAAAAACACTGACCCCATAGTTCTCCTTTAGGAAGCCTTGTCACCTACACTTCACATTAAATGATTTTCTGAATATATACATTATATAATTACATTATATGTTGACTATAAGTTATGTTTGAATGGTTCCCTTAATATGTTCTTTTACTGCAGGTATGAAATTAAATAAAGAGAACAAAGTTTTGATTTAGGACTCAACAAACTATCTTCACTTTAAACAATATAAAAAAGAAACAATTGGATGGCACATGTTATCCAAAAAATAATATATGTTTGCAAAGTAACATAATATTAAAAACATGATATAACAAACACATACATAAAATCATGCTCCCACCCTATTTCCCACAAGGACTCCAATGTAAGTCATTTGAATGCTGTTGTGTTCTCCAGTGGTAATGCTGGCTGGTGTATAAACAGATATTTTTAAAGCAAACAATCCACTGCAACTTACATGCTGCAGTTTCCCCTTCCATTAGTGTTTAATTTACATCCCACACCTTGTTGATTGGACATCACCATATAATGATATAGTCATTCTAGAGCTTTCTCATTGGTTAGATTCAGCAGTCATGTTGTATATGAGGACTATCAGAAGTCTCTCTAAAATATCATATTAAAGAGTACCCCTTCTTGTATAACAAGGTGGTAGCTGCAAGCATGCCCAAGATAGCATGAATGTTTCACTCTATGATAGCATTCATATTTCCAATCATAGCTGTGTACAGGCAAACATATAGTAGAACTGTAAAGTGCAGGATTTGAGCTGCAGTAAATTATTTGCTTTAAAAATATCTATTTATACAACAACCAGCATTACCACTGCAGAACACAACAGCATTCAAATTACTTAATACACTACATTGGAGTTCTTGTGGGAAATACGAGCATGATGTCATGCATGTGTTTGTCATGTTATGGTTATTAATATTATTTCATTTTGCAAATAAAATAAGGTTTTGGATAATTTGTGGCATGTAATACAGATGGTGGTTAAAAGTGATGGAAGTTTGTTAAGTCCTAAATTAGGATTTTATTTTCCTTTATTCAATGCAGTTTTATATAAGGGACTTTTTACTCCAGGATCCCTCTTAGAAGGAGAATTGATGGTTAAGGGATTTTGGAGTCAAATTGCAATTTGCTAGATTGCCTGAGCATGTATGAAGTTCATAAAGCAAAGATCATAAAGCAAAAAAAAATCCTTTCAATCACATGCTTGGGAAATGCCTTTAAGGTGTATGTGGTATTATGGCATAGTGTGATTCTCACAGACAGAGTTGGTGTTACATGCTGGCATTACATATTTAGCATGTGTGATACTCTTTTTTACTTTTACATTATTTAATATTGCAGCAACAGCCCCTGAATCAGATTCCTTATTTTAGTTAGTGAAAATAAATACTTTTTCAAAAAGTTGTGGATGCAACACTTTTTTTTAACAAGCTGTAACAGGCATGGCTTGACCAGTGGGAGTAACATCCACAACAGGTCTAAAAGCTATAGCAAATTGTACTCTTAAAGAAAGCCTAAGCCCTCAACTTCACACAAATTGACCAGTGACACAACAATCTCATAGTAGGGGTTGTGGCTTGGTGATGGCCAACTGCGGGCGCACGCTGTGAGAGCTTCCGTGTGTAACCCATGGTTTTCAGTGGAGAATGTAGCTATTAGCAAGCTAATCTGGCCAGTATGGGACACAGTTCCAAATGAGGAACTAAAGCCTCAGGACTAGGGATGAGCCGAACACCCCCGTGTTCGGTTCTAACTCGAACTTTCGAACATGGAAAAAGTTCTAATTCGAACTTAGAACTCAATGCAAGTCTATGGGATTAGAACATGCTAGGTTCGACTCGAACGTGCAGCCCATCCCTACTCAGGACCCCAACCATCGGGCACTGCAAGAAGGAATATCAGGGACCTTTTCCCTAAATTGGCAGAGTGCTCTGCTGACACACAGGAGGAGAAGATGGTGCAGGGCTGCAACTCCAAACAGACTCTCACATTAATGTCTGCTGTGGTCTCTCCGCTATCCAATGTACCTTACCAATCAGGAATCGGTAATACAAAATCCCCTGCACTCCATAGAGTGTACAGACCTTGAGTAAGAGGTTGGTGCTTGAAGTGACAACACGGATGGTGCCATGTCAGATACAGTCCATAATAGAAGTCACCAGCACTCGATGATATGTGCAAGAAGTAAAGCACTTTTTATTCAATCGTCACATGCATCAAACAGCCAACATTTCAGGGGAAATGCAGGGTCCCCTTCTTCTAGTTATGTTTTTTAGGTATCTACCACCATGGAGCTGTTAAATGTTTTAGATGATCTTTGGCAGGGTCTTTTTCTTTCTTCTTAGATGGTATTAAAGGAATTGCAGTAAATATAAACATGGTGGATTTATGAACCCATTAGCTCCTTGAAATGTGTTTTTGATAACCCTTGAAAATTAAACCTAAACTGGGCAACTAAATAAGCAGCCATTGCTCTTGCTATTTGACATACTGACACTTGAGGGATTTAGGATTTACTGACCCTATCAGTGATGAAGACCGTATGATTTTACTGGTCTTGAACAAGCCCATAGAGGGTCACAATACAGGTAGGGTTGTGGACTATCCACCTTAAATTCAGGAGCCTTGCAGTGCCCACTCTGACTTTCCTCCTCCAGTTAAACTTCTAGTTAGACCTTAGATATTGGAAAAGCATTTGTTTTAAAGGATGCAAGGTCTCAGGGACAACATATGTATACTGGTAAAGAACTGGCTAAAAAACTGTAAAGAGAACCTATTCACAAAGGTATCAGTGACATGCTATGTGGTCAGGAAATTTTATTTTCAGTTGTTTCATAAATAACCTACTGGTTTTTCATTTCTGATTCTGTTTCAGAGTAACATAGAATACTAAAGGGCCTATTCACAAATTTCTATTGTTGATGTGTGGTAGCACATGCAAAATAACCTTAATTTTGTTGTGCATTAATCTTTGTTATGTTAAGGCAGCCCATTTTATTTGAAAGGACTGTCAACAAGCCACAATGGAATACAAATTAAAAAGCACATTTTTTTCTGATTCAGCACACTACAATGCATTGTGTGTTGTGTTGCAATGCAGGTCCATTTTTTTAGTGCATTGGGTTGGCATTGAAAATTAATGGTACCACAAGACACTAATGCATGCACAGTATCTTGCAGATGTGTTTGTGAATGCTTTTACTGCATTAGGTATAAATGGTCCCTAAACTAATCAGAACGAGTGTGATGTTGATGATATAAAATAACAAATTAAGGCACTATTTCACCCTTCACACTCTCACCCCTCTTTTGTATTCTTACCTTTGTTCTTATTTTGTAGGCCTGCCATGCAATGTGCAGATTGTCCTTCCTTCTTCACCTCCTTCCCAGCACTGGGCAGTCCTCAATGATGCATAAATCTGATAGAATCAGCAATGGTTCTCAGCATCATTGTTCTGTCAGTGAAGAGAGCTGTGATGATGTCACCCCTAGGGAGCAGGCCCACAACACTCTGCACTCACAGGAAGTGGGCTGAACCATTCAACCCAGTAGCCTGGCAACATTTAATGCTGGAAAGGCTATAATTGGAAGGGTCATCAACAGAAAAGAGGTAAGTATTGCAGGCAGGACTGCCTTTTATTTTTATAATGGCTGGACTACTAAAAGTTGGTGTTTAAATGCTTTGTTGTATTATCTTGGAAATAAACCATGTTTGAAATCTACAGGTATAAATTGCTTATAAGGGCACAGCTTCTGGGCAAGAGTTCTGAGCAGGGCATAAGACTTTTTAAAGGGAATGTATTGAACAAAATTAATAATACAAATGAGGGGTTTCACTTATAATAACTTTTAGTAATCTGGGCTAGCGTAACATGGAAAAGAGACAACTGTTTGTCTGGTAGAATAGGCAATATTTATGAAAAATATATACTGTCAATATACAGTAAAGATTGGCTAGATCATTTTTTTTTCAAACACGAGGACAAGGGTACAGCAGCAGTATATGGAAGAAAAAAAGATGGTGCTACTAAATTTGTAGGCCCTGCGATAATTGCACAAATAATTCTCAAATTAATATTAAACCGATAAAAATACACAATTGTATTGATAAAGCACACTAAAATCAGTAACAGTGCACAAAAAAACATTTTCTGACTAAATCTAAAAGATAAAACTGTATTGAATTAATAAATATCAAATATTTGCAAATTTGAAATTGCACCTTTGTGCGAAAACATAAAAAAAGAAGGAACGCCAAACTGTAAATAAGCGACTTATGATAAAAAATCATTTTTGTGCTGTGTTTGTGATAAAAATGATACTGTTGTATATTTAATTGCAACACGAGGTATCACATCGCACGGCAATGCATCACAAACCTTTTCCATTCCATGCGCTGCCATAGTTAAATTAATGTTTTTTTACAAAGAAAAAAAAGAAAAAAATCATACACTGCGATGCATTCTAACAATACACTGCAGCACATGTGCGTGGCATACACCACAATATAGTGTGCGTGTATGTTATGTGTGTGTGGGCAGGGGGGCTTTTTTTATTAGTTAATTTTTTTTACACATTTTAAATTTTTTTAAATCATTTAATATTTTTCCATTATTTATTTACTTTTTAATATTTTTTTACTGTTGGGTGGGCTATGGTGAAATCTCTAGGGTCTAAACAGACCCCTGGCATTTCACTTTTGAAATAGAAAAAGAAATTGAGGACACTGTCCTCAATTTTTCTTTTTCTGCAGCCTCAACACTCAATGACTGGAAAGTATATAGGTTTCCAATTCATTCAGAAACCGTTGATAGTAAAATATTACCTCTGTAAATCACATCCTGTTCATTCATAACTGGGGACACAAAGTACTATGTGTCCCTAGTTATTTACACACACTGGAGTGATCAGACGATCTTTCCAGTGTTTTTGCTGCACACAGACAATCAGTAAATATCTGTGATATTTACAGATCGTCCGCTTGGCCACGCACATAGCCGCTGCCATCCTGAAACTGTCAGGATGACAGTGGCTCCGCTTTCCTCCCCGATCGCCGCTCTCTCATGCCGCTCGATCATCAGCTCACTCCTCCCTGCTCACAGATCCCTGCCTGGAGCAGCTCCAGGCAGGGAGGAGAGGCTGGAGATACCAGTGGTCAGTGGCAGCGGTGCTGGTAGGGGGCACCAGGAATTTTTGTTAATAGCTGTCATCAGCGGCTTGTGAGCCGCTGATGACAGCTATTAATTTAATGGGGACCATCCGGGTAACAGTTCTGCTATAAGTTCATGGGCGCTTTACCATGAGCTTATAGCAGAACTGAAAATGCCACAGCTGTAAGGCATAATGACCTGGCCGTTTGGGAACAGTTTTGTTCCGCTGTATGCCTTAGGTCTGTGGCAGGGAAACTCCCTGACTCACCTATACAGTACCTTCATAGTGCTTTCCACTACTTCCCTGAAGTCCTCATAAAATGTTTGGTTCTTCTCAGAGTGGGGGAGCATGTCACCCCTTCCATGATACAGTGATTGGGACTGAACGGTCATTTGCCTGGCTCCGGCACTGTTTAATGAGGGAGGGGGTGATGTCATCAACCCTTTAGATACTCTGATGTAATCTGATACCTAATTAACACAAAATGTGGCTCCCAGACCAAATAGAGGAATAATGTGGCAGGGGAGCATGGCAAACATGAGTATAAGTGGGTCAGAGGGTGAGATAGCAAAATACACCGTTACTTTGCCCTGCAGTAGCAAAGTGACAGAGTTTCTTTGAAAAGTTGCATGAATTTCTCATAACTAATGGTATTTATAATTACACACAGAGCAAAATTTGGGGGTTTTCAAGAGGCAAATACTTTTTACAATTTAAAAATGAAAAAAATCCATTTATTGTGACCACTTATTAAAACCATATAATATGATCATAGAAATATGTACATATAGTCCCTTTTCATAGTGAATTTCCCTTCTCATTGTACAATGCTTTCCACAATACAGCATAGCTTTCATGGAACCTTACATAGTCCACACTGTGTCATATAGGCACAAAGTGCCGGGACGTACACAGTACGTCTCCCATCACGAAGGGGTTAAATTGAAAACAGTATTTGCCTCTTGTAAACCCCAACATGTCGCTCTGTGTGTACCTAATTTATGATAAAGGGGATAAGGCATATGGATTTAGAGAATTAGAGACCCTTGAAGGCTTTGTTGATAGAGTTAATGGTATTTATACTTGAAATTACTCAAGTGTAGTGTGGAAATTTTGGACCAGGAAGTAGATCCAACTGGGGTTAGGAAGGAATTTTTAATTTCAAGACAAAATTGGCCACAGCTGCATTGGGGATTTTCTTTCATATGGACCAAACCTGTTGAAGTCTCTAAGAGGATGAATTTGACACATGCATTTATATTCAACCTAAATAACTATTTAATTTTCATGTACGACTGTACAGGTACAGTATATTGTATATTTGGACCATTGGAGAATAGACAGCCTGGGGGCGCTATGTTATTACAACAAAAAAAGCAAATGCATTGCCATATAGTATAGTAATTATAATGTTATAAACATGTGCATTCAGAATTCATGTTCTTTGATAAGCTCAAATCAATGTAGGATGTCATACATTACTGAGTCAGCATAAAATGCTGGTAAGCAGATTAATATGCCATTGCATATCATAACATTACATTTCTTAAAAACATGTGGAATTCAAGATATGCATTTTCTTTCATGCTTCCACTTATCTTATTCCATCAGTAAATGTAGGTTTAAATTTGTTTACTGTTACATTTGTTGCCTTCAAGAAAGAGACCTAATGTGCTACACACATAGACCATCACAGACCAATATTATTCTACACAGTGGCTTTGCCCTGTAGCTGAACATCTATAAATGTACATTAAATTAGTCTTTATATGAGGTACTTATGAGGAGGGCAAAAGGGAAACTGCCAGATTTAGCAGAAGTAAATGTTCATTTTAACATTACAATGCTGCACACAGCAAAGCCTGTCATAAGATTAATATGCTGATTGCACTTATTGTATACTTCATACATTATTGCACAGGTTTTACGCTGCATGAGTTATTGCACAAGCCAATCAGATATTTCTGAAAATAATATATAGAGTGACATCTTTGGATTTTAAATTTACTAAGTCACCATGGTAATATTTTACTTTGTGCATTTCTCTATGCAACACAAGATACAAAACTGCCACAAGAAACACACTTTTTTTCTACAAACCAATATATCTATTTACTCTGGGGAGTTCGTTGTACTTTAGCCATGAACTGCTACTGTGATAAATGGTTTGCTCTTTTAGGCATTTTTCAATCAGACATTACATTGCTGCACTATTGCAAGTGTTCCGCTGAGCTACAATCTTGTAAGATGAAAGTCTATGACTATGCATACTAATGTCTGATTACATTTGATGTTGCTCCTTCTTACTGAGACACAGAACAATCCTGGCCCTCTGGGAAATAGAAACCACAACAGAACAAATTTATTGAAGGACAACCATTTTGTTTAGAATTATATCGATACAAATGCATGTTGTTTCTTATTCATATAAGATGGACATGTGAAAAATGCAGTCAGATATGTTCTTTTTTTTTTCTTACTAGATGAAAGGAAAATGAAAGAATTAAAGCAGACCATCCAAATGAATTGGTAATAGTAAACATATAAAAATGAATACATTTTCATCAGATGAGGCTGCAGAGGAAGAGATAGGCTATTTGCAGTCTAAACATAGCAGTAAAAAAGTTGTTCTGGATGCTAGGATAGAATACTAAAATGTACACAGAAAACACAGTTTATGTCTTTATGCAAAACTTTGGATACACGTACAACATGTGTATGTCTTTTCTATAAATAAAAAAGTGAGACAAAGCATAGGAAGAACATTATCAACTAGCAAACCTAAAATAAAGATATTTATACAAAAGATCTGTTAGAGTCTATCCCTAAGCCAAAAACTTTTTTAATTAGTTTTGAATAGATTGGGATAAGCGTTCGATCTTCTATCATTTTTTTTTGCTGTCAGTGTCCCCTTTAGGGAGAGTTGCCACTCTATTTGTACTTGTGACCATTGTCACAGAGGGAAATCATCCACTGTGGATACTTGTTCTGGGGACAACTGTCTAAGAGGGGCATTTCCCTCACTTTGGGAGATTTCAACTAACTTCCTGTTAACAGAAAGTGAAGGGATTTTTGCATGCTGCTGCATGCAACTCTATAAACACACCACATTTAAAGTTTAAAAAAGTATTAAAAAATGTACATTTAATTACATCCACTTCCTGGCCTTCTTCAATGCTGGTAACATAGCCCAGGCCTCACAACTGCTTTCTTGGAAGGCAATGTCACCTGTGCCCTTTAGGGAGAATCCATGTGTAAATCTTCCCCCCATGCGGAAAGGACTTTATTTATTTTTTTTGTTGCCATGGCTTTAGCAATGTTAGAGTAAGTTAGTCTTACATTGCCATTGCCAATAAAAGGTATAAACTAAAACAAAGCACAAAATCTTGTACGGCACATGAAAAGGATTTGGCACTGACATCATCCATGTGCTAGTAGCAGAATCATGGAAGAAAAAGGTGGACGTCGTCAAAATGGCAAAACAGCAATAGAGGAAAAGAGGCCCATTGGCATGTGGACACATTTCATTATTCTGCAATGGTGCATACAGTAGTGCTTTCAGTTTCATATAAGGAGGAGGGGGGGGGTCATCTGGCATTGCTGGGATCCTGGGATCAATGCCCACCTAAAGTATATCCGCTTGCACATTTTTTGTACTAAATTTGTGCAGGTTTCTTTTAAGTATATACATACACCAACAGGTATATACCTAATATTTTAAATGCTTTTAAAATTGATTTGTAATTGTTAAGACTGTTAAAAGCACATGAACTTTGCGATATCCTAGATCTTTGTAACATGACCTAAATCACCCAAGCCTCATTTGCATTTATTATGCCAGTGTGCCAAGTATGTAATAAAAATCTTGAATCTGCTAAGCTAGTATCTTGAACATCCCTTATCACCTAACTCTAACTACCAACGGCATTATCCTTTATAGTTCCCATTACTGAATTTTATTGTTTGTTAATATGTTAAAACTGAACTTCAGGCACATATTTGTGAATATATTTATTAATATCCACAAAAGATTAAAAAAAACCATGAACTATTCTATGTCAATTTTTTTTTAAAGCATAATTACTTTAGAATAAGACAAGCATGTGATCCAAAGATGATTTAAAAAAAAGTAAAATACAATTCCTAGTATCAAGATATTCCAATACCACCTATTTTGTTATACACAGTATATGGTGTTGTATGGTACCTTTTAAAGTGTTCTTTTGGGTACCTCACTTTTCTGGCATTGGACCTCTGTCAGCTAAGGACCAGAGCTCTGATAACTCAGTCTATGGGAGTGCAGAAAAAAAATTATAACTATAAAGAATGGTAAGACAGCAAGGACAAAGTAGTAAAAAGAGAGAAGGGATCATATGCTTCTTACAAGTCTTAGAATGTTTAAAATTTAGATGCCCAGATAAGACTTTGGTCTTTTGGGGCCTAAGAAATTCATTTTTGATTTGACAAGTTGTAAACTTGCTGATTATCTTTAATATATTCATGCAGATTAGTCCATTCTTAAGAAAATCATAAAATTAATGGACGTGAATTGGCTGAATTTCTAAATTGCATGATTTTCTGCAGAAAATACAGATCTGCATGCAAACATTTATTAAGTGCAATACTTGAAAACTGGTAATTCTTTTGTTTTGATCATCACATAAAGAGAAAGTTATCTCCTGTATACCAAAGTAAATTTTGATACAGTAGCAATTTAAAGTCTTGATTATCATCCACTGTGATGCCCTCTCAAGTTATTCATATTTTACACACAGTTGCAAAAATGAAAATTGCAGTGTCAATGATAAATTGACCAGAATTTGTAAAATAATGACATATAATACCTAGAAAAATGATTGTAGTTTGAGGATATTTTAATAAAGTAATATGATTAAGAAGAATGGCTTTTAGTTGTGACAATGCTTTGTACATATGTATATACACGTTCCCCAGTAGAATGCCCCATGCTGGGGATACATTTATAAATACCCCCCCCCCCACATTGGTTATTACCAAACCTTAATAACACTG
>NW_017307123.1:352093-358569 GCF_000935625.1 Nanorana parkeri
CCCCCCCCCCCACAATAGTTATTAGCCAACACTTAATACAGCTGGTAGCTGTCAATCCTGGCTATCGTTGACAGCCCAGGTCCCCACTGACAATAAGAAACAAATTAGAGTAGTGATTGATCATGCAATCTCTAGGTCAGTTATGACATAGTGATTACATGGAAGCTTACAGCTTTGCTGAATGAAAACTAGAGGGGTTATTCACTAAGCTCCTGAAGGATTTAGCCGAATGTTTGGCTAATCCTTCGGCTTGCTTTCATTGCAGAAACCCTTTGGTTCAGATGAACCAAAGGGCAGCTGCATGCACTATTCACAATAGCCGGCACAGCAGCCAAATGCAGCCAAAGTAAACAACTGAGTGAAACGCACATTCTTCAGCTTGGCACAGCAGTACACACAGCCAGAGCGGGGAGGATGGTCCAACAAAATCCCCTGCAAGTTGTAAAAAAATAGAATAACAAAAAACAGCATGGAGTCCCCCTCCCAAATCAAACCAGATTCTTTAGGTCTGGTAGAAATGTTATGGGGGACCCCAACAGGTCGAGCAAGTGACCATCTCCCTGCACCATGCTAGGCCACATGACCTCAGCATAGTTGCTTTACCACGAGGGACCCCCAGAAATATCACATGATATCACAACTTGCTCCACCCAGTTGTTTACATTTAAACCTGACCTGTCATTTTTTAGCGGTCGGGCCAGAGGGGGGAGGCACTTTTTTTAAGAGTCGGCAGGCATCGTTCATCGTGATTGACGTTGGATGACATAGCTGGAAAATGGGATTGTCCTTTGGATTGCATCGTTGGAGCCTTTTTTTTTTAAATAAAGGATTTGCTCATGGTGTTTTCTTTACTTTTTACTTAACTCTTTGGTAAATGAGTAGGGGTAACAACTACCCCTTACTCATTCACATGGGGGTGGCATCTTGGTGCCTCCCTTATGAAAGGGGGCACCCAGATGCAGATAAGCCCCGCTGCCCACAGACCCCCACAACCACCGTGCCAGGGTTGTGGGGAAGAGGCAATTTTCTGCATCAGCATGAGGACAGGGTGCATTTCCAGGGTGTCCCCCATGGAAAAAGCACCCTCCTAATGTCAAGGGCATGTGGCCTGGTATGGAGCAGGGAGGGGGGCATTATCTTGCCCCCCTTTTCCTGCCCTGCAAGACCACTGCTCAGATTAAGGGTCTTGTTTTTTATTTTTTTGTGATTTTTGGGCATTACTGTCCTCCTTAAAATTCCTACCAGACCTAAAGGGCCTGGTATGAATTTGTAGGGGAACCTCATTCTTTTTAATTACAGTATCAAACTGTATTTAATTCTGTTCATTACCTCTAAGATAGCGACCAGAATGATGGAGCTGATTTCTGAGCTGAGCGTTCGACTATTCACTCTCAGCTGTTTGGCCCCTTTGAGCATAGGGTTGGACAGCAGGGAATGAACTGCCGAACATTTGCCTCAGCAAATCCAGATGATGCATTGGCTGAGGTGAATGGGTTCTTCCCTTCGGTCTGGTTAAATGTGTTGAGGGAGGTGAAGTGAGCATAATGCAGCCGATGAATGGCTAAAAACAGTTGTACAGGGCTGTGTGAATACCCAAAGAGGCTTCAGCTCACTTTATTTTGGTTTGGTTATTCATTCAGCTGCCTTTGGCAGCTTAGCAAATAACTCTCTAAGCCTTAAGCCTGCATATGGACACTACCTTCTTTAGTGTTTCTCTGCAGAGCTATAGATTTAATGCTGCCATGATCAGATTATAGTAAAAAAATATAAAAAAAATTAAAACATAGGTTCCTAAAGACTATGTCTAGCTTTTAGACTGTGTTTTACACCTATATTGAGAGCATAACATGAAACATGGTTGCATCTGCCCATATGCACTTTATCAGCAGTACTCCTTATGCTTTCCCTATCCCAGCTAAACTCATTGCCAATATGGCTGCTTGAAACCCTGCCTTACTAAAGTGAAGGGCTGTCACATAACAAAGCCCCCATTATTGAGCATTCTAAGCCATCTTGTAAGTTCAGAGGCTAGAAAGTTAAATATTGGCAGTTAGTTGGTATAATGGCAAGTGGCCATATTGGTTCACCATGTCCACAAACTGCAAACAGGTTTAGTTGCAAGGAAGTAATATCTTAATAATTTGTCACTTTAGTGAAATGGAGCAGGAATATTTAATGATATTGCATTACAAAATGCCTTGTTTATCAATGACATATGTAAAACAAACATGAAATATGACAAATGAAAGATGGACATACTGTATGACATGGACATATGACAAATTAAAATGGCATTTCCTACATATTTGAGTTGATGGCATTTTTTGTCACCAACTGCATCCAATAAAAATATACAGGTATAGCACACAGCATCCAGCAATACATGTATACATACAGTACATGTGCATGTATATTGGTAAAGAAAACAATCCATGAAAAACAGGACACTCCTACCATAGGGAAAGACAACATTTCTGCGGAATAATCATTTATAGGATAGGCATAATATGAGAATATATTATCTTCCTTCCAGCCTTTGGCTGCCTCCAGCTTGTTCACACATAGTGGTAAATAACATGACAGGAAATAAGTAATGTTACTGTACGTCAACATACATTACTATTGTGCACTGTAATTTGTACTAGTATAACAAATATATTTCTAGTTACTGGGAATTGCTTTGTCAAGAATTATTTAGAGCTTATAATTAAGCAATCTATTTCTGTGCCTGTTAAAAAACCCAGGCAGTAGAATGCTATTAGATCATGATTCTGTAATACCATCTGAGGAAAGGTCATCTAAGCAATACATATTGTGATTTTCAGTTGTACAACTGCTGTACATGGAACATATTTGTCCTCATAAACGTTAGTTTTACCAATGGTAATATAACACAATCTATACAAATGCTTTTGAATAGCTAGGATATTGTACACCGAACTTACCCTCAAAGAAAAATATGTGAGCTAAGCTGACAGGTCATAGTTGCACTGAGAAGTACCCTTGGCCTTGGGAGTTAAAACAAGGTGACCTTCTCATCAGTGTTACGTGGGGCATTCAAATAGTGCATGTTCTAGGACTGATTCACTGCCAAGATGTGATGATAATTCTACACCTACCAATCTCACCTACTCCATATATGGCAACATCAGAACCTCTGTGAATTTTATATTACCATTATTAGTGGATAAAAAAAATCACTGTAAATAAAATCTCCAGAATACATCAATCATAATCATTAATAAAAGAATGCTAGTTGTATATATCACTCCCTAAGGACTGTGTCACATAAAATGTGTCAAACCTCATCCATCCTTCTCTCTTCTTTCTACTCCCCTTTGTATAAATGAATGGGCTATATAGATTGTGCTACCTGCTTTATAGCTATGCACAGTTATTGTAATTTTCCTCATCCTAATGCAACTCAAACAATCTTAAAAGTTCCCAGCTGGTACTGTCAGCTTCAGTCCTCTTTGATGATCAGAGACCAATCAGAGTAGTGGCATTTGCAGTGGCATATATTTATTACTGTAATTGTCAATTATAATAATAATAATAATAATAATAACAATAGTGATGGAGTTGATATCAAGCTAATTGATGCATGCTGACACTGCTAAATTTGGCCTGGGTATCTAGGCATCAATGACCTCTGTTCATGAAATGATTAAACAATAAAAACTGAAAATATGTGCCTTCTGAAAATAAACTACAGTGTTCAATTATAATGAACCTTACTTAATTGTGAACGTTTATAGCTAAATCGATTTTATTGAGATATAAAGACAGAACAAATATAAAACATGTCATGAGGAAAAGGATGAGTAATACAATACAATCAGGTCAGAAAATGAACAAGATGACATAAATGAACAGTTGTTTAGCGTAATTACGAAATACAGTAAATGTGCAAGGGCACACAACAAGCATGAACATAACCGGGTGAGCTGCAGCTAGGAAATGCCTCAACAAGATCCGTCTTTCCTAGGTCCCGGTGAGAGGAATAACAGTGCTATTTCAGCAGAGGGCGTCAGAGAATCTCCATATAGTTTATTTTAGAAATTAAAAATACATGACCAAAATGGGGAAATCATGGGACATTCACACCAAATATGTAAATACGTGCCTCTTGCCTCTATAATTATAATAATAATAATAATAATAATAACAATAGTGATGGAGTTGATATCAAGCTAATTGATGCATGCTGACACTGCTAAATTTGGCCTGGGTATCTAGGCATCAATGACCTCTGTTCATGAAATGATTAAACAATAAAAACTGAAAATATGTGCCTTCTGAAAATAAACTACAGTGTTCAATTATAATGAACCTTACTTAATTGTGAACGTTTATAGCTAAATCGATTTTATTGAGATATAAAGACAGAACAAATATAAAACATGTCATGAGGAAAAGGATGAGTAATACAATACAATCAGGTCAGAAAATGAACAAGATGACATAAATGAACAGTTGTTTAGCGTAATTACGAAATACAGTAAATGTGCAAGGGCACACAACAAGCATGAACATAACCGGGTGAGCTGCAGCTAGGAAATGCCTCAACAAGATCCGTCTTTCCTAGGTCCCGGTGAGAGGAATAACAGTGCTATTTCAGCAGAGGGCGTCAGAGAATCTCCATATAGTTTATTTTAGAAATTAAAAATACATGACCAAAATGGGGAAATCATGGGACATTCACACCAAATATGTAAATACGTGCCTCTTGCCTCTATATATTTCCAACAAACATCAGGGGTGTTTGGGAAAATCTGATGCAGGGAGACTGGATCCTGTTCCCATCTAGTAAGAATCTTGTAATTTTTCTCCTGAGCATAGCTAGATATAGAGGATTTATTGGTGAAGTAGAAAATGGTATACCAGTCAGTTTCTGTCATGGTGCGGCATAATGCATTATGCCAAGCAATTGTGAATATTTTTATTTGGCACTTGAGTATAGTAACCAGCCTGAAGCACCCCATAAACCAATGACAGTGTGTGTTGTGGTGGTTCTGAGAGGGTGAGTGATATCTCAAACCGAGTCAAGTCTCTGTGTATTAATTTAGCATGTTGTAAAGTTTTATAGAAGAGGGAGAGTTGATAAATGAAATTAAAAAGCCAGTGACCTTGTCTAGTATGAAAGGAACAAGTGGAAGTAATAAATTCACCCATGGACAGATGTATACAATCTTTGGCTAAGGGCCACTTCTTGTGAGTATATCCTCCTAGAGATGAGAGGGAAATACTCTTGGGTAAAACAGGGTTGTCAAATAACAGGGTTAAAGGACTAGGAGTGGTAGAGAGACAATAAAGATCAAATTGTCACAGTTCAGCTGCAGACTTGCAGCTGAGCTGTTACTTGTAGTTCAAGTATATACATACTGTACATCTTACCCCTGGTTCTGCAGGCATGTAGGGCTGTGCTGTTGCTTGTAGTCCTGCAGACATGTGCTCTGAACCTGACTCACTCTTGCACCTGTCTGCAAACTTTAGGCGTCGGCCGACCTCTCCTGCTGTTACTTATGCAGCTTCTTGGCCAATCAGTGCAGTCTGCTTGTAGCCAATCCTGTGGATCCTCCCTCTTCCTGTCTCTATTTATACTCAGGACAGCAAACGGCACTGGGCCTGAGCAACGCTTTCCCAAGCTAGCTGCTGAGGCCCCCCATTTGTGATTTACCCTGAATTCCTGGAAGTTTTCCCGTGAACCTTTTGGCTTGTCCTTGGAAATCCCTGTCTACTGGCTGTCCCTAAACTCTGATACGTACCCTGTACCTGTTAGGTGAGTTGGGTGGACCTAGGGATTGTGACCTGGGGTCAGCACGCAGCCAAGCCCATCTCCACCATCAGAAGCTATGGCGAATACCGGCTAGCTCTTAGAGTCCACATCCTGGGGGATCCCATGCCACCTAATCAGCATTGCAGCACCCCACCTTGTATTTGAACTTCCAGCTTAAGCTGACTTCTACTGCCTCATTCACATACCTGCTCTGTTCCCTGCTTCTACTCCAGCTCTGGGAGTCGTTAGCCGACACTGCTTGGACCATTTTCTCTAAGGGGTCTATTCACTATGGCTCAGCATGTTCGGCTGACCCGAAGTGCAGAAGGAGTTCGACTCAGCCGATCCAACATCTGGATCGGCTGAGCCGAACCTCCGGCAGGCTTCTCACTGCTGTTCCGGCTATTCTTAAAGATGCCGAATAGCAGTGAGTTAATAGCCAAATGGCGCTGAGCGGCATTTGGCTTGGCTGTTCTGCTCGGTCCCTCAGAGGGACCGAGCAGAACAGAAAAAGAGTTAAAAAAGGTAAAAAAAGTAAATAGAAAACGACTGTGCGGAGCTAGCAGTGACAGCTAGCTCCGCCCAATAGTTTCCTATTGTCCGGCGGCTCTGCTGCTGTAAAAAAAAAGAAAGTAAACAAAAAAATCTCCCGGGTGCTCTGGGAGCCTCCCACTCCCGGCCTCCAAGGAGAGAAACA
>NW_017307123.1:359241-378272 GCF_000935625.1 Nanorana parkeri
GGCCAGCTTCGGCTTTCTGCACGGCCCAGCCGAGCCAATGCATATGCGATCGGCTCGACTGAGCCGCTCGGCCATGATCGGGAGCTGTACGGGCCATTGTGAATTGCCCGTACAGCACCCCCTCAGTTCTACTGAACCGAAGGGGTCCTGGGTCCGAAGCTAGCCGAAGGATCGGCCGAAGCTACGGCCAGATCCCTCGGCAGCTTCGTGAATAGACCCCTAAGTGTCCCTGCCAGTGTTGTGGAAAGGGTCCACATATCTGACTCCAGTTTATACCTGTGAGTCCCAATCAATGACAACCTGACTCCAGATTATACCTGTGAGTCCCAATCCATGACACAAGTGTAGAGTTCCAAACATGTAACACAACTGCTGTAAGAAGAGAGAACATAAATGGTGCCTTGGAGGTGGAGGAAGATGAGCATAGTCTAGCAGCAGCATTCATGATAAACTGAAGAGGGATAGCCTGTGTAGAGGTAGGTCAATGAGAAGGGAGTTGCAATAGTCAAGATGGATGAGTGGTTTTGCGGTTTCATTGGTAAGGAAGGGCGGTATTTTGGAGATGTTGCGAAGGTGAAGGTGGAAGGATTTGGATAGTGGTTGGATGTGGGGAATAAAGGTGAGGTCCAAGACAAGGATGACACCTAGCACCTTGGCATGGGGGAGGTTGGAAAGTTGTGTTATCAATCTCAAGGGAAAAGTTAGGAGAAGGTGCATGGACAGGAGGAAATATTGTGAGCTCAGTTTTTGAAAGGTTGAGCTTTAAAAAGTGTTGTGACATCCAGACTGATATAAGTTCCAAAAACTGACAATTATGTCAGTTAGTAGATTAGTCACACGCAAGGACACTGAGGGGGTGAGTTGTGGAGTAGAAAGATATATGTGAGTGGCATGGCCATAGAGATGGTATAGGAAGCCATGTGAGAGCCCAGCTGAGGCGGCGTTGATATCATGGCCAGCTCTGCTGAGCTCTCATTGTAATGACAGTTCAGCATCCCCTGGTTACCTGGTAACCCATGGACAGAAAACTGTGATGAGAGCTCAGCAGAGCCGGCCTTGATATCAGTTTACCCACTGAAGTTGTCATACAGATTTTTGACAGCTGGGAGAATTTTGGAGTTTTGCACATTCATCCTTGGTTGCTACTAGTGCCAACAGATGAACAATTAAACAATATTATAAACTGTATTTTATTTTCACTGACATACACGGTTAGCACAGATGGACATTTGTACAATTGTGTGAATCATAGCCATTACTGATTGTCATGAGAGCAAATTTGCACACATTTATGAATTGCACTCAGGCACATAATAGAGTTAATGTTGAAGCTTGATGATGTTTCCTTAACCGCGTGTCATCCGCCCGTTGCAATAAACCGGACATACGGCAAACTCCCATCAGCAGGTTGCCGTAAATAGACAGCTTTTTTTTCTGGTCGCACGCACTCCCTAGTGCGCGCACGGGCAGAAAAACCCCATCCCTTGTAATCAGCCTTTACCGGCTGTTTCACATACAAGCGATCGGCGGCTCTATAGCCATCCGATCGCTTGTATGTGCTGCCTGCATGCCCCCCCCCTCCTGGAGTGCCACCGTCCTGCCGCCTACCCCCCCTCCTGCACCCTCACCTTCAATCCCGGGAATTGGCTTGGGAGGGTGTCAGGAGGAAGATGGGAGGGAGGTCAGCATCATCCTCCTTGTTGATCTCCCTCCAAAGTGTGAATGCGGAAGTGATGTGTAATACTATGCTGCTATAGCCAGAGAGAAGAAGCTGATCCCTGCTTCAGGGAAGTGTTGCAAAATATGATGAGGATGTATGGAGCTAAAATAATTGTATTACCCATTCCTCAAGATGTTGACAGTAGAGTTACAGAGTTTCGCAATGTTTAGACCGTTATTATGCTCTTTTTTCCACAATGTAATTTTTTTTTGCCTTTTACCCTAGGTAATATATTTAAAATGATGTTTTAACTGGCTTTGTTACCTTACATTGTACTGTTTGCTGACATATGGGATTGGGATTATTGTTTGGTTTTGTATTCAACTCTAAAGAATATTTTTAGAACAAAAAAGAATTAGCACATTTATCAAGGATGTCATCGTAAAATGCATTTCTGCTCACATTGAGTAACAAAGGGATTCCAGAAGATCTTGTCCAGCTAAAGACCTTAATCAGTTTTTTGTTATCATTTTCAACTTAAAAAAGCTCTTTCACAAGGCACTTGAGTGCATGCTAGAGTAACAAGCACCTTATGTATTGCAACAAGGCTTGTATATGCAATATATAATTCATACTCATACAAAATGTTATAGGAACACGAAATACAATATTCACTTGCTATACATTTCTCATTAGTGAGCTCTTCGTTCTCAGCTACATCATCAATGAGATCTTGAGGAGACATGATTTCTTTAGAGCTGCATAATTTTCTTTGAAACTAAGAAGTTCAGTATTAAGTTTAACACTAATAATGTTAGCCAACTTTGCAAAGCTCATTTTTAATTGTAACTTTTAACTGACTACACCATTTGGGGTATAAATAGGACATTTCACAGTTTCATTTTCTGAGAATTTTTCTTCCAGGCTGTTTGTCACCTGATCAATGACTACATAGAAAACCTAAAATTTAAATGATTCAAGGGGGTTAGAAAGGGTTCATTTTGTGACAGTTCTCCAGGCATTCTTTTTTTCTGGGATAACCTTTTCTGAGATAAATGGTTTTTAACTGCACAATTCGCAGAATGTTCAGGAAGGGTTACCTTTTTTGACACATTATTCCACCATTGTAAGATAAAAAATATATCCATGAACATAATGATTTGGTGTTTGACAATTTCCGCCATTCACCATGCCTGTAAAATATCTAATTTATGGGGGTTATTCATTAACGAGCAGAAGGATTTAAGCCGAACCTTTGGCTCCCTTCAGCTGTGGGAAGCCTTTGGTTTCAGCTGAAATGAAGGTCTGCTATACGGCTATTCACATGAGCCCATACAGCAGCCGAAGGCAGCTGAAGAGCTCAGCCAAACTGAACGCATATGCTTCCACTTGACTAACCCGAACACACAGCTGCCAAAGCAGACCGTTATCCCTGCAAAATGTAAACAAAAAAAGCATGGGGTTCCCTTCCAAACCATACCAGACCCTATAGGTCTGGTATGAATGTTAGGATATACCCCCAGTTAAAAACATCTGTGGAGATACCCCAAAAGCCCGCCGACCCAACCCGAACTCCCGCGCAGATAGGCCATCCTCATTATACTTAGGGGTCTATTCACGAAGCAGCCTTCGGTCCCAGGACCCCTTCGGTTCAGTAGAACCAAAGGGCTGCTGTACGGGCTATTCACTATAGACCGTACAGCTCCCGAACTTGGCCGAGCGGCTCAGTCGAACCGAACACATATGGCTCGGCTCGGCCGAGCCGCGCTAAAAGCCGAAGCTGGCCGACCGGCTGGCCATTGGCCGGCAGCCTGCTTCTGACAGCTGGGCAGAGTCAGGCGTGATCTTTTTAGTGAGGTGAGAAGCCAGATTTAATGTTCTCTGATGGGTCCTGAAGTTTCAGTCAGCCCCTTTAGTCACTTATTTTGCAATGCAAGAAAAGTTACTCCAAAGCTGTAAAACAGACTTTTAGAAACTTGGAATAGGCAGATCATGATTCAAGGTAAACTAGTGGTAAACATTGTGAGTATGGAAATAGATTGTTCAAACATCAAACTCTCAGGGATCAGTGAACTCAAATGGACCAGACTAGGGCACTCAGTGAAAAGACAATCTACTATTCTGGTCATAACAAACAAGCAGAAATAGCATGGCTTTAATAGTTGTCAAAGACTTTAGCAAGCTTGCCATTGGATATAACACCATGAATTATTGATTAATATCAATTAGATTTTGGGCACAGTAAATCAACATCACAGTTCAACAACTGATACAGATAAACAATTGAACAGTTTTATGATCAAACCCAGCATGAGACCTGCAAAGCAAGATAATGTTGCTATTGATTGGTGACTGAAATGCCAAGGTAGGAAATAAGAAGGAAGGAAATGCAATCAGACATCTCTACACATGAACATCACCAGATGGACATTATCAAAATCAAATAGACTACATTCTCCAAGACATGAAAGTGTTTAATTTTAATAGAAATTACACGACCTTGAGCAGATTGTGGAACAGATCAAGAACTGTAAATGTGCAATCTTCAGTGGAAATTTAAAAACAACACTTTCTTAAAAGTAAACATAAAGAACAAATTTCAGATCTAAAACATAATTGATAGAGAACCTGCAGAATTGTGGATGGAATTTAAAAGAAATAATCAAGGATGTGTCAGAGAAAAACTTGAGCAAAATAAAAAAGACCAATAAATTGAAGTGGACAGAAGATACAGTAAAAATGCACAAAAGAGGAGAGGCTACAATCAAGAAAGATGAAAATCGTGTAAAAGAACTGAGTTGTTAATTGCAAAGAGCTGCCAGGAAGGATAAACACCAATATTACAACTACATTTATAAAGACATTTAAAATGAAAATAAAAATGGAAAAACAAGAATCACTTTCCAGGTGATTTGTAGAATCATAAATAAACTTCAGCTTCAAATATGTATGCTCAAAGATGTCCTTGGAGAAATCAATAATGGTGACACTGAAATCAAGAAAATATTGAAGGAATACACAAAAGGCAAAGGTTTCAATAAGCAAGGAACTTTTTCTGAAATCAGCTATACAAAAGGACCTTAAGTGACGGAAGATAAAGTTAGCCTGGCTCTGAGATCACTGCCGGGAATGAACAGGAACTGATAAAATTGCATAAGAATTACTACAACTACAGAAGAATAATTCAGACTGCTGAAGACTGAATGACAAAAAGTCTGGAAAACCACTCAGTTGCTGACAGATTGAAACAGATCAGTTTATATTCCAATACCAAAGCAAGAAGGTCTGATAGACTACCTAAACTTTTGAGCAATTTCCCTGTTGTCACACGCCAGCAAGCATATGCTAAAGATTTTTCAACATAGACTAGTACTTTATATTAAAAGAGAATTATCAGATGTACAAGATCAATTCATAAAAAGCAGAGGAACTAGAAACATTTTTTAGAAGCACACAGGATAATTGAAAAAAAAACAAGGATTACAAGAAGGTCAACATGTGCTTTATTAATTACAACAAAGCCTTTGACTATGTTGATTTTTATGAAGAACATCTACACTGAAAAAGAAGCCACAGTCATTAGAGAAAAATTGAAACACAGACTGGTTTGAGATCAGCTAAAGCATTAGATAAGGCTGCATGTTCTCTCCATATTTATTCAACCTGTATGTTTAATGTATAACAAGATTGACGGGAGAAACAACAACAATCTTTGATATGCTGATAGGTTACATTCATAGCTGAAAATGTAGAGAGTGCATAAAAAAACAGATGTGAGCGGAACAGGTGTCTGAAAAAGGCTGGCAGCAAGGTGGCACAGGAAGCAAATATGTAAATATGGTAATAGATAGACATGTGCAATTAGTTTAGTTTCCGAATCAAAATTCGGACAACATTTTCGCAATTTTGGAGATATGGATGTATCCGCATTAAAGATATAACGAATGCAAACTAATCCGAATTTCCGATTCCGAAATTCGTTAGTGGTAGTCTGTACGAAATTTTATTGCAGCAAAGTGACATTTGAGAAAAAAATAACTTTTTTTTCCTCTTAAATGTCACTTTGCTGCAACGAATGAACAAACGAAACAACAATGAAATTAAAACAAAATTTTGTACAGATTATCGCTAACAAATTTTGTCCAAAATGAATTGACTTTCGTTCCGAATAACGAAAAAACGCAAAATCCAAATCAAAACAAAACGAAACAAATTTTTTGCTGGTGCACATGTCTAGTAATAGACTGTATTGATAGCAGGAATGACAGCAGACTGTAGTGGAAGCAGGACTGACAGCAGACTCTGTTGGTATCATGACAGACAGTAGGACAGGAAACTGGACTGGTAGCTGACTGGTATAAAGGATGGCAGTATAGCAAGAGACTCTTATGTGCAGGGACTGCCTGACACAAAGCTTAAATTGATGCCTGAGTCATATGGGGCATCATATGATGCACCACATGATGTGCTTGCAACACTCTGGGCAAATTCCAGAAGTGTCATAGAGAGCAGGTGCCAACACAGTAACAAGGAAGGTAAGTGACAGTTACAATTGACAACAAATAAAACCAACACATGGATCCTTCTACAAATCAAACCCAACCTTTTCACTAGACACCTAGATGACAAGCCCTCTTATTTTGAAATTATTATGAGAAAAGCCAACTCACTGGAAAAGATAATTATGGGGAGGATGACCAGCGAAGAGGTGTGTGGATACATTTGGAACATTCCATGGTGAAGTCTTAAGACCAAAGCATAAGGCAGATCATTCCATAGGAAATATGAGTGACCACGAATGAAGGCAGCTCTATTTCATATCTACATTCCCAATTTTTGATAAGGAGAGGTGGTAGAGGCAAAATTAAAGCAAAGTAGACAGGCATTCAGAATGAAAGAAAGGTAAACAAAGGGGATTGTAAATCTGTACAAAAATAACAAGACAACTAAACAGCCTCTGGAAAAAAAACATGGGTTTTAAGCACATTCCAGGTTTTTAGATCTAGTAAGTTTACATTTTGTGCTTATCACTGCTTTCTATATTAAAACCTAAAATATTTTACTCTTTGCTGAAATCCATTATGAACAATTCAAATAATACTTCAAGCATGCAAGTTATTTAGGGGCATTTTTAATATGGTTTGATAGGTCTACCTTTGCTATTACAAAGGGGACCTTCTCTTTCTATTTCATTTTTATTTTATCAATAATTTACACGATACATCAGGAGAAATGAAAAAATATGACAGGGATATCTTTCCATTTTTGAGATATATGCCTAGGCATGATAACCCTGATATAGTTATAGTTTTGAGTAGAGAAGGGTTAAAACCACTTTCCATTTTTTTTTTGCTGTTTTTGTTGGGGAGTTTTCACTGTCCATTTCCTGTCATGAGATGCCACAAGAAATGAGTGAGGGGAGTTCCCTTACTAGATTAGTGTCACCAAAACAGGTGTCCCCATTGAAAGATGTATCCTTATCCTCTATCCAAAACTTAAAATATATATTTGAGCCTTACATACACTTTAAAAGATTTATATGTACAAAGTAACTCATTCAAAATGTGCTACAGTATGTAATGGCATTTTCAATATTGATTTCAGGATTAAAAATAGCTGATGCTAGCTAATTAATACAGTACCAAGATCTTAATGTTGATAGAATTGATGTTAAAATACATGGAGACAGGATTGATTCTGCACTCTTTTGAATGTGGCATTTATTCACATCAGCACTGATGCATACAAATGACTTGGTTTAAATATGTTCATTTTATAAGTGCGTAAGCACTAGTTACCAAACTTGATATATTGTTATAAGGTTCTAAGGAGAACCTTAGAATCTTATATGTTATAAGGAGAGACGGTATAAGCACACACACATAAACCTATACATGCATATTATTGGGTATGTCATCCTATAATGTTTAAATGATTGTTACTTGATGCAATTACGAAAATGGACTTGACTTGTCTAACTTCTGTACTAGAAACAGACCTAAGAGTGATACTTAGAGCAAACCTAAGCTTTTTGCATGCAGGTAAAAGCAATATGTTTAAATTAATAACCCCCTCTCCATCACACATTCTAACCTTTTCTACACTCCCTCACCACTAAATTAAGCACTAGGAGGTGAAGAATATTCCCTGTACTTTTAGGTATGAAGAAGCACATAGAGGACTTTCCCTCCTCCCATATGACAGTGCTGATTCTTTGGGATTGGCCAAGCTCTTGCACATAAGGATGGAATGACAGTTCTCATACCTGTTACAGTTCTCATCCAAAGGATAATGATCCTGATGACTCAGCAGATCTGGAATGCCCAGTATTATCCTGTACTGTCCCATTGCACCAAAGTAATACTTATCTGAGTTCAGAAGTGTCCCCCTGGAGATACTAAGAACATATAAGGTTTTCCTCTAAGCAGATAAGTTGTCATCCTGTCATCTTGTGACAAAAACAAAAAAAATCTGCATGGGAAATAGTTTTTTCCTAAATACTACCTTTCCCACTGCTCACTCTCTCTTTCTCCTCCTGTATTTAGGAGATACTGTTGCCTAAAGAATCTTCTGCATCTGACACCCTAAGGCAGGGCTCAAAATTTCAAGTCCTGAGCTACCAACCAGGCCTTAGGAGTTACTCACCACCAGTCACCCTTACCCATACAGAGGTCAGTGGTGTAATGCAGAGTATGGAAGTCAGCAGTGTGACGCATGGTACATAGGTCAGTGGTCTGATGCACAGTACAGAAGTCAGCAATGTAATGGACAGTACAGAGGTCAGCAGTAACAACACAGAGTACAGAGGTCAACGGTGTGACGCACAATACAGATATCAGTTACAACGCAGAGTGCAGAGGTCAGCAGTGTATTGCAGAGTACAGAAGTCAGTGGTGTGACGCACAGTACAGAAGCCAGCGGTGTGAAGCACAGCACAGAAGTCATCAGTACAGAGGTCAGTAATGTAATGGACAGTACAGAGGTCAGTATTGTAACGCATAGTGCAGAAGTCAACGGTGTGATACAGAAAGAACAGGAACTTACAGTGCACATAGCTGATCTGATTCAGGTGCCCTCTTCCTCCCCTGGTGGTGGGGGGGGGGGGTACAGCAATGTATTCTCCAAGTACGAGGTGAAGCTGCAGAAATTCCCAGCTGGCCAATAGAAGCTCAGCAGTCTTCTTCCCAGCCTATGGCAGCTGAGGTGGCCGGAGGAGCAGGAGTGAATGGAAGACAGCCAAACTAATTATTTTACTCCCCAGCCACTCTGTAGCTGCAGCAGCTGAGGAGGAGAAGGGAGGAAGATCTGAATGAGCGATTGCCAATGTGGTAGCAGCAGTAGTTTCCCTCCCTTGTCCTGCTGGCGGTGCCCCCGCAATGAATTTCCACTCACCACCATGCAATTTTCAGTTGCCAATTGCGAGGGGGTGAGTGGAATGGAAATGTTGAGCCCTGCTCTAAGGCACATCAAATTCCTTGTCACCCTTTGCCTTTTGTTTTTTATTCCTGTCAATACCCGCATTACTACAGGGCATAGTAAATGTAGTGCTCAGCGGGGGGGGAACACTTTATTTTTTTAAGTTTTGGATAGACTGAGAAAGGATTAGACCTTTTCTGTATTTACATTGGGGAGATTTTCCTCTCTATTTGCACTAGTGACCATTATCATCTAGAAAGTGGTGGAAAATCTGAGAGTTTAGAGTTGTACCCAGAACAACGGGAAATCTTGCAATGGGGACACTATTTTCAAGGACAACTGTCCAATAGAGAAAATAGCCTCACTTTTGGAGATGTCCTCTAAGATGCAACAGGAGTTAAAGAGATTCCCCCATGGTACACAAACATCAAAATAATAACCTGGCAGGGGTCCTGAGGGTCACTTTAACCTTTATCCTCTTGCCACTCTATGTGTTTATCTCAGCAAGAATCAGAAGAGTCTCTTCTGCAATAGAAGGCCAAACTGTCACCAGTTTTTTTGAAGGCTTCACTTCCACTTTAACTACGGTGTCCAGGCAACAAGATAACATATCTCTCTGTCCATATTTTATGTTGATGAATTGTCTTGTTAAAAGAATCTGTGTGCTGATGACTTTTAGGAATATTATCCACAGCTGTAGCCTTAATATGGACCTCACTGGAGTGAGGAGTATTTTTTTTCTATATTAATTAAATTATTTTAATTGATTAATATACTTGTGGTCACATAGATCTTTATATTCATCCTACAGCTCTCTTTCCCCATCTGTCTCCAAGGGGTTGATTTACTAACGGCAAATTGTCTATTCATTTTGCAAAGAAATGTACACTTTGCAAAGCATTTTTTCCTTAGCTTGGTTAATGTGGGGAAAGTTTTTGCTTGCACATGACTGGATGATGTTAGCAGAGATTTACTTCATTCACTAAGCAAAAGTTAAATTTCTCTTGCAAAGTGAACAGCTTATTTGCTTTTAGTAAATCAGGCCCCAAATGTCCAACTAAATAAGGCCTTTCCTTTTTTTCCCTTAATACCTTAAAGTTATTCCTTTATCCCTTTCTTAAGCTACCCTTTCTCCAGACTGATGTTTACTGTTTTCCATGTTCTTTTGTACTTTTGACAGTTACACATTTTGAGATGTAGTGTACAGTATGTTTATTTTTACACTACTTGTTGATAAAGTAAGACTTGTGTATTGTTTTCAAACAAAATGTCCTATTATAATGTAGTCATGTACTAAACCAAACTAGGACTTTCATTAATAGCGTAAGGTTACCTATATCATTCAATTTTTGTTGGCTTTAATTTACATAAAGGGCCAAAATATAAGATACATGAAACAGACATCCGCATTTAGCATCACCTGGCTGAATAATATTTAAAATTTTCATCCTGCTCTTTACAATAAAATGCTAACAGATATGCTTTTTTGTAATGGGCAGTATTCTAAAGCTACCATTAGCACTGCCATTTTGCAGCACTTTCCCTTTCAAGTTCTAAGCTAACTTATAGGTGTAATTTCCAATCTGTCAGTGCTTGATGGGGGTCTCACAACATCATATGGAAGGAATACTCAGGGATGGACATCAATATGATGGCGCAGAGGGGCTGCTGTTCTGTAACAAGTTGGGAAGCATGCAAGAAAAAATAGCAAAAGAACAGCACCTTCTCCTCAGGAAATACTGTTTATTTATACAATAGGTGTATCTAAAAACATACAAGTTTTTTAATTTTACCTAACATCTGTTTTTATTACAATGTATTAATGTTCTCAATTAATCTATAGACCAGACTAGTTAAACGGATCTGCTACATATGTTGCTGCTATACAAATGTGTAATAAAATAATATGTATATCATATACCATTTCAACTTATATTAAAACATTGCAATTGTACTGTATATATTTTATTAAATTATATTATATATAGATTAAAGCACGTATTCTTAAGGTACTGGTTCCTAGTCAATCGGTAGGTTTAATATTTATGAATATTTTTTCAACCACAAAATGTCTGCTATGCCTGTTGAAAGGAGACAGTTACACTTTAAATCAAGCAGTTGCATTGAGTTATCATGTGTTAAAAGGTATCAAGGCAACTGCCACTATGAACCTATCATAGATGTTTAGATGTCTTTTCACACTCAGTCCAGAATCATCTCAAGGAAAGGGAAATTTCACAACACATATGTAATAGGGTACATTTGTAAATTATTATAACTCTGGGAAATAATGTATGACTTTAGAAGTTAATAAATGTTATCTTCCCTCTTTTTATAATTATTTCCTCTATATAGGCATTATTCTCAAAGTGCCTCTTGACAGTAAAAACAGCATCTTTAAATGTGGGTTTAAATGTGACCAGAATGTAATGATATCTATTTGGACAGCTATCAAAGCAATGACAAAAAAATGACAGGTATTTTGTTACTGTTAAATAAGGATCTCTTTTCTTTTTAGACAGGTGACAATCACAATGACTAAATAGAACCCAACACTCATCAGCGGGATATTTGACAGTTAGAAAATAATTCAAATATGTCAAGTTCCAAACCAGAAATATGTTATATCCATTACATTAGGATACAGTGAAGCATGACATTTTATATTGATTCATGTCATTTCACATTGCATACCTTTGCATCAAGCTGTGTCAGAAGAAGGAAAAAATGCATCTTCTCTAAGATAAAACATCTGAAGAGCAAATGTCACTGCCTAAAATAAACAGATAATTACATACATTGATTTTAAGAGAAACTGTGCAAGGAATACAGATTTTTATTTAGTTAAATTAGCTTTCAATCGCTCTGCAACATTTTAAACTACAAAGTAGCAATCAATCGATTTATATAAATATGCAATTGATTGTGTTAACATCTCTATAGAATTATTATTATTATATATTAAAGAAGGTCATATTAAAAATATTAATAGTTCATACAGGTGTAAGTTCTTTGTTATGAAGGAAAATATATAATCGCAAAGCTGACAAGCAATGTCGATTAGAAAAAAAAATTAGCAAACCCTTGGTGAGACCAGTGCATTTCCTGGATCAATCAAAGCATTGATGAACTTTAGCCAATAAAGATAAATATATACTATTTCTGGTAAGGATGGCATTGACTTCACTGTTATATTTCCCTCTTTTGTAGGTCAGATTCATTACTACTTCCCTTAGCAAATAATTCCACATTTAAAAATGCATAGAATATACTTTCCAGAATATTTTGCAACTAAGATTGCCCAAATATAAGACCTTTATGCAGTTAGGAATACATTTAATGAGTGACCCTTGACTTCTAGCATTGCTGTAAGCATCCTAGGTCTATGTCCATCACAAAATACATTTTATAGGTTATGAGCACCTAACCTTTAGATTTACTAAAGACTTATCCCAATTCTGCTTATGTTCAAATAAAACCAAAATATGATATTTCTTGGTCTGCTATACACAAGTAGAGATGAGCCGGTACATGAAAACAAAGGTGATTCAACGGAACAAGATGCCTAGGGAGGATATAAAATGTGGGATCTAAATAACATGTGATAAATATTGTGCATGTCCAAAATGTAGATGTGATTTTGCTGGGTATGGCTAAAAAGTGGAGCTTACAGGTTAACTAGTAGTATGCATATTTTGTTATGCCAAAAAGTGGACAAATTATTAATGCAAAATGTCAGTAAAGATGTGTCCCTATTTTTCCATGTCAGTTGAAAGAGAATTAGATGGAGCACAAAGAGAATACTAGTATGTTCAGAGATTGTTATAGACCACTAATACATTATATAAGACTCTTATAGAACACCGGCATGCTAATGGGAACTATTAAAAACCACCTTACTGGATTAACGCTGCTATGTTACATGTGTAATTAAGGATGAACTGCTAATTAAAAACATGCACTGCTGGCTATTTACAAGGCATAATGGTTTTGACTCGCTAAAACAGTTGCTGTATCTTGATGAATAATAGGATGTATTTCTTTTTTTAGCAGATATGAGGTTCTAAGTCCCTCCAGGAACCCAACACCATTTATTTCCATGTTTAATTGAAATGACGTTATACAATAAAAAAATGGGAAAAGGGTGAGGGGTTCCCCCGAAAAATATGTGGCCAGGAAAGGAAGGGCAGTGTGCATGTGCCGTCCCCCCTCCCCCATGCCTTTCATCACTTGAGGCTACTTTACAAGGGGGAATGGCAAAGCCTGTTCTTGTACCGTAGTTGAAGAGCAAGGCCTTGTTCCCCACAACTGTTCCCTCTAAAGGATGTGTAGGCTTGTGGCTGAAACTCATATTTTGCCAGGAGTGCTGCTTCCTGAATTCAACCTGTGAGTGTAGCTTCCTGCATCCAACCAGGCAGTGAAGAAGCAGCAGCAGACAATTTCTGTTCACGCTGCTCTCTCCTCCAGTAAGCTTGTTCCTTTTCAGGACGTGTGCTAGCAGCATACTTGATTAATTATTTGTGCCACCCTTCCCTCTCCAAGTATATGTTCTACTGTACAAGGGATTGCAAAATGCTAATACCATGCCAGTTTCAGGTATTTGAACTAGCTGCATTCATAAAAGTCATTCAATAATGTGTTAATGAATACATAGCTGCATTGATTTGTGTCTTTTATTGCTGCATGGAATTTAGCTTTAATGCAAGGTCACATGCATTCTGCTTTTGTGCATTTCTAACAGATATTGATGGACATTGAATAAAGGACTAGATCCTTGTATCTACCCTGTACCTAAAACATAAACATTGGAGTGGCATTGTAGATAATATACAGTATGTATATTTTTTAACTATACATTTTTATTAAAGTCAAAAGATGCAAGTTGCATGAAAAGCACAGTACGCAATATGTTTCATATTACAACAATTAAACAAGGGTAAGGTTCAAATGGGATGCAGCAAAGGCAAACAGAATTGGGCAATGTGAAAAGGGAAGTAAGGTATTGCTATGTGATAAGCAACATGAAAGTGCAGTATGGAAGTTAAAGCTTATGTGTAGTTTGGTACTTCTGATATACTTAGGGGTCTATTCACAAAGCAGCCAAAGGATCTACCCGTAGCTTTGGCCGATCCTTTGGCTAGCTTCGGCCCCAGGACCCCTTTTAGTTCAGTAGAACCGAAGGGCTGCTGTACGGGCTATTCACAATAGCCCGTACAGCTCCCGAACTTAGCCGAGCGGCTCAGTCGAGCCGAAGGCATATGCCTCGGCTCGGCTGAGCCGCGCTGAAAGACGAAGCTGGCCGAGCGGCCGGCCATTGGTCGGCCGACAGCCTGCTTCTGACAGCTGGGTGGAGCCAGCCGTGATCTTACAGCTTGCAGAGAGATCAGTGTGCCTGGTTACCAGCTAACCAGGGACACAGATCTCCAGACAGCAAACTCTCCTGGGCGCTCCGGGAGTCTCCCTCTCCTGGCCGCCCAGGAGAGAAACACTGCTTTTTCTTTTTTTTCTTTATTCTGATACGAAATCGTGTCAGAATGGAAGAAAATAATAATTTTGCCCATAGGAATGCATTGCTAGATTCCTATTGGCTATTTCAATTTGCAATAACCAATAGTAAACTAGCATTGTACCTGCCCTCTGCTGATGGACCTGATGTAGAACTACTTTTTCTTTTTTAAGGCAGAAGAACCGCCGGCCAATAGAAAACTGTTGGGCGGAGCTAGCTGTCATTGTCATTGTTAGCTCCGCACAATGGTTTTCTATTTTTTTTTTTTTACTTTTTAACTATTTTTCTGTTCTGCTCGGTCCCTCTGAGGGACCAACGCTTTAGGTCGGTCTTTCACTTGTCTGCCTACGGCAGCTTAGTGAATAGACCTCTTAGTCAAATAGGGAGGGTGCAGCTCTGCAGGTGAAAAAAATGGTAAACAGGTTGGAGGAGCTTTTAAACTAGATAAAAGGGGGGGGGTGGATCAGGAAGGACTGAGTCAGGTAATAACCTAAAAACATTGAGTAGTACGGTGACCACAACAGAAACGAGGGATTCTAAAATATAAAAAACAATATAAAAAATACAATAAAAACAACAAATATAAAAAACAAATATGATATATGGAAGCATGCAATAGTAGACAGTTTATAGGTAACAGAAAAATAGTTAACACAAGTGAAAACTTGAAATGCATGTTCACCAATGCTGGAAGCCTAGTGAACAAATTGGAGAAACTGGAACTCTTGCTACTCATAGAGGAATATGATCAAGTGGCAATAACAGAAACCTGGCTGGATGGATCACGACTGGGCAGTAAATATAAATGGATATTCTCTACTTAGAAGGGATAGGGAAGGAAAAAGGGGGGGGAGTATGCCTGTATGTCAAGAATGACCTGACAGTGACTGTAAGAGATGATATAGCACAGGAAAATGGGATACCGCTGAGTTACTATGTATAGACATGGAGATGAAGGATAAGAAAGGGAATCTACTAGTGGGAATATACTACAGGCCACCAAACACAGAGGAAGAGGAGGAGGATGAGGAGACTGGGGTAGTGACAAATGGGTTATTCACTAATTGGGCAAGGGTTAGGAGTGGGGTGCCCCAGGGTTCTGTCCTGGGAACGATCCTGTTCATCTTATTCCTCCATGACATAGAGTGTTAGTCACTTAGCTGCCGAAGGCAGCTGAGTGAATAACCGAAACGAAGTGAACAGAGCCGAATGACATTTGACTATTCACTTCAGCTGAGTACGGCTGATTTCAGCCGTACATCGGCTAAAATCAGCCGTACATCGGCTGCCTTCAGTCGGCCAAACATGCAGAGCAGAGCAGTGAGTGAATAGCCGAATGCAGTCAAACGGCATTCGGCTCGGCTATTCTGCTCGCTACCTCCAAGGTAGCAAGCAGAATAGAAAAAAAACAACAAATGAAAAAAAAATGTTTAAAAATTATTTAAATACATGTAAAACAATAGGAAAATTTAAAGAAAAGTTAAGAAAATAATAAGAAAAATTTAAAGAAAAGAAAAGAAACAGTGTGGGGTTCATCCACAAAGTAATACCAGGCCCTTAAGGTCTAGTAGGAATTTTAATGAGGAACCCCACACCCAAAAATTGGGAAAAAAGACGTGGATCCCCCCTACAATTGCCAACCCTTTGATCTGAGCATAGGCCTGGCAGGGCAGGAAAAGGAGGGGGGGACGAGTAAGTGCCTCCCCTCCCTCCCCTCGGCACTGGGAGGGTGCTTTTCCAGGGTCACCGATGGGGACAAGAGCCTCTTCCCCACAAGCCGTGGGGCATTGAATGTGGTGCATGGGGGCTAATTTTCATCGGTGTACCCCTTTAATAAAGTGGCACCTAGATGTGCCCCCCTTGCGAATAAGTAAGGGGTACTTATACTCCAACCCATTCACTAAAGGGTTAAAGTAAAATACTAAAAAGGACGTCACACTTTTGAAAAAAATCCTTTAATTGGAAAAAAAGACATGTTTTTGACAAGTCTTTTATTTAAAATAAAATAAAACAAAAATGGATCCACCAACATAATCTTAAGGTCAATTACAATGTCCATCATTGTCCATGATGACGACGAATCGATGAATTAAAAAAAACAAGAAAAAATAAATAGAAATAATTTTAAAAAAAAACCTGATGCCCACCGACCCGTCCACTCACAATGAACTCCTGCCGCAGAATGGCATTCTGACAGATGCCAGCAAAATATAAACAATTGCAGGGAGCTCTGGGTGACATAACGGCTGGCTCCGCCCAGCTGTTTACATGTGATGATAGCCCAGTGTCTTCGAGGACGCTGGACTGTCATTGAAATACAACTGGGCGGAGCCAGCCTTGACATTATGGCTGGCTCCACCCAGCTGTTTTAATGTAATGACAGCCCAACATGCTCCAGGACGCTGGGCTGTCATTGAATGACAACAACTGGATGGAGCCAGCCATGACATTATGGCTGGCTCTGCCCAGCTGTTGTCTTTCGTGGGGAGATCGGTTGGCTTCAGCCAAGCTTTCTCCCTGCTTTTGGTGTCACTACGACTCAGCCAACCCGAAGCATATGCGTTCGGCATGGCTGAGCCGCTCAGCTGGCTTCGGCTGCTACATAGGCTATTGTGAATAGCCAGTACAGCAACCCTTTGGTTCGACTAAACCAAAGAGCTAAAGCGGCCGTAGCGAGCTGAAAGATCAGCCAAAGCTACGGTTGGATCCTTCAGTTCTTTTGTGAATAACCCTCATAGAGATTGGACGAAATAGCTCAATTTCAGTTTTTGCAGATGAACTATGCAGAGCAGTACATTCTAAACAGGAGATATTCTCACTACATCAGGAGCTAAGCAAAATTTAGACATGGGATACAAGATCAAAAATGTGATTTAATGTTGAAAAATGTCATGTTAAAGAACATGTGTGCAAACTACTACTTGGGGGTGCTACATTAGGGAAGTAAAAAATAGAAAAAGACCTGGGAGTCCTCATAGATCACAGATTTGGCAATAGTAAGCAATGCCAAGCAGCAGCCAGCAAAGCTAAAAAGATACTGGCGTGTATTAAAAGAGGAATTATAGCAAGGGATCAAAGAGTAATACTTCCACTTTATAAATCATTGGTTCGGCCCCATCTTGAGTATGCGGTACAGTTCTGGTCGCCAACTCTCAGGTGAGACATCCTAGAACTGGAGAAAATTCAGACAAGGGCTACAAAATGAATTAAAGCGATTGAAGGCCTGAGTTATGAGGATCACATTCAAAATCTTAACTTATTCATCTTAGAAAAGAGGCGATTAAGACAGGACCTTATTGCAGTCTTCAAAATCATCAGTGGGGACCACAATATTAGGAACAAACTGTTTAATCCCAAAACTGCATTAAGAACCAACAAGAGGTTAGAAGAGAGGGGGTTCAATCTTAGAATTCGCAAGGGGTATTTCGCTGTGAGAGTAGTGGAAGTTTGGAATTCCCTTACAATTAGTATGAAAATGCCTTGATCTGTAAGAGTAATGCATTTCATAAAGGTTGTATTCATACATTATGACACTCTTTGAAACTCAGTTAAAATAAATATGTCAGTGAAAGTACAGTGCTGTGGTTTCAAAGTGTACTAAATGTGTATAGAGATGAGAAGTGTAGCAATGTGAATTCAAGGTTATTAACACAACATAAGTCACGTGCTTGTACCATAAAGAAACATATATAATGGGAAGAGTTTTGCTTCATAATCTTAACATTAACCTTACAAAGGTGAATGCCACAATAATGTGATTTATAATAAATGTAATTTCTAGTGTTTGTTTTGTGCTGTAACAGCTTAGCGGGATTTATTATCAGGTGGTCCCTGATATTTAATACAAATAGCTCGAATTTTATGATAGTTATACAATTGCAGTCAAAAGTAGGAAAATATTTTGTTGGAAGATGTTGCCCATGAAACCCATTATGGCATTAAGGCATAACGAAAGCTACATCTATAATACATACAATTCTCTGTTAAAAATATTAATAATAGGTTTTTTGTATTATTCAAAAACCAAATATGTAATTCATTTGTGGAAGCAACTGCGAACAACAGCAACCTAGCCACAAAGTGGTAGGCCTCGTAAAATGACAGAGCAGGGTCAGTGGATGCTGAAGCGCACAGTGAGCAGAAGTCACCAACTGTCTGCAGAGTCAATAGCTACAGACCTCCAAACATTGTGTGACCTTCAGATTGGCACAACAACAGTGCAGCTGCATCCAAGCATTACATCACCAAGTGCAATGCAAAGCGTCAGGTGCATTGGTGTAAAGCACGCCAACACTGGACACTAGAGAAGTGGAGACATGTTCTCTGGCGTGAGGATTCATGCTTTTATGTCTGGCAATCTGATGGAGGTATCTGGGTTTGGCAGTTGCCATGAGAACAGTACTTGTCTGACTGCATTGTGCCAAGTGTAAAGTTTGGTGTGGGGGGGGG